>NC_141031.1:22220000-22367500 GCF_052040795.2 Danio rerio | reverse complement strand
GGATTCATGAGGCTAATAGAAAGATGATGAAAATGGCACAATCTCAAATGGGCTCCCTTGGCTTCGGTGTGAATGCAGACAGCGGCATGAGGAGGAACAGCAGACTCCTACACTGACACCTCCTCCATAGCTGGTGCTTTTATTTTACCAGTAGTCAGAAATACCACAATTGCCCAATATCTGCTGAAAATTTTATGAATTTTGTATGAAGGTGTTTCCCACTCAGAATAGTATATACTTAGATACAGAATTTTTCATGGGAAAACCACATTCCCCTCAGCAATGTTCTGGGCCAATATTGTGCCAGATATAAATAATTTAAAATTATAAATATATATATATATATATATATATATATATTTTTTTTTTTTTTTTTTTTTTTTTTTTTTTTACAACAGTTCTGTCTGGTTCTTGAATCTGATTGGTTGATAGCCGTCATTTATGTAAGTAATATCAGCATCTGTACAGCCTTTTTACCTTTTGTGTATTACGCCCACATACAGCCAGCAACAGACACTACAGTTTGACAAATATTACTGTTGTTAGACAACAACATATACTTTTGAGGCTTTTTTAGTCAAGAATGTAGTTGTTTAGATTGCAACTATGCAGTTTATTTGCAAGAATATTGCCTATTTTAAAATATTTACAATTTCTGAGAGATCTCGTCGACGACCATAGTGTAGATCAAAGATGGTTGATGCTTTCTATCCACAAGATGGCGAAAGAACCACATAATAAGCCTTTATGCTTAAAAGCTGATAACAGTCTAATTTCTAACTATAGCAGATAAGATCATTATTAAACTGGTAAGCAATACCTGCCAACTTGTCTGTTTTTCATGGGAGTATCCCGTATTTCAGGCCAGTCTCCCGCAACCATCCCGTTTTTATTTCTTCCTAAAAAACTCCCATAATTTTACCCCCCCCCCTTGGTATGGTCTGTAAACACCCCCGGGTTCCAACTTTGGTACAGTACCCGATCGCAGCACCCACCCATAACCCGCTGCATCCTGTCCCGGTTCTCAACAGTATTATTCAACCCCGAACCCGCCCTCCTTCCGGTCTCTCTGGTTTTCAGAGACATGTTGGCAGGTCAGATGATCTCTCATTTTAGTATATTGTAGTGCTGTGTTTATACCGCTTTTCTCACATATATAAATGTGTGCTGTGTTGGCAGATTGAAATAGACAAAGTCTGCACGTGTTTAGCGTTTTTCCTTATCGCAAAAACAACAGCAGTCAGATTTTTTCGTGGTTAATTATTTACGTTATAAAACGTTTTCATCGTTTTAATGTAGACGGAGAGTTGTTCAGAAATGCTGGGTGAAACGCTAGTGTGGATGCGGATGGTTTTCATTCTAAACGGCCGTTTTAAAACTAAAACGAACTAGTGTAAACGGGGCCTCAGACCACGTATTTCAGGTGGACTTGGGTACGGTTCACAGATGTGCACCTGAAATCAGAAACCATGTTCACACTAGCTAAACGTACCATACTCTGAGGTGAAACTAACCTGGGTGCAGACCAAAAGTGCTAGTGTGAAAGCACCGAAAAACTTCTGGTCAGTTAATCAAATTAAAATCTCTTAAAGTATATTTTTTCTCACTAGGTTTCAAAAAAGAGCTTCTTATAACCTACAAATGTGACTTACTTGTTTTTCTCTTTCTGTCTATTCAATGTTGTCTACCCACTCATTGCTTTTCTCCCATCCACAGTCAATACTGTGCTGTACTATTCTCCTCATTCACTCCACACCATTTCTTACTGCCTGAAGCAACCCAGTGACTCAGTGATTCATTATCTATGCCATTGTCACTGTAAACAGCTCGCACATTGCTAGTTTCCAGTCATTTCATTCACCTGAACTCAAACGAGAAAAGACCATGCTTTGAGTCTGAGATGAATCTGACAGCACCTAATCAAATCGCATTAATCTACAGTGTATTTTGAAAGGATCTATTATAAGAAAAAAATTGAGAATTCTTGAACGTTGTGTCAATGCAGAAAAACCTCAGTGCACATTTCTGAAACTGGCCTAATGGAAGCTCTTCTAACCGAAGGATGATTTGCAAACTCACACCTCCTCAGCTCAGCAAAGACACGATCACTTATTCTCAGTCTGCTTGACAGGTGTTTTTTCTTGCAACCACAGATGCTTTCTAGAGCAGTTTCAAGTAATTCTGAAATAACACATAATTACTTTTTCTTTCGAGCCAGCTCTCTTTGTGCTTTGGGTTTAGTCATCTTCCTCAAAACCATGAGCCAAAACCAGACCCAGATAATCACATAGTCAAAGCAAAACTTATTCAGACATCTTCATTTCTTGCATTAGCCATAACACATTAACAACAGCACATAACTATTATACAAGGTATATCATGGTTTACAATCAACCAAAAATAATTATGTAATATTTACACAACTATCTTTGATGATCATCCTGAGCCTCAATGACAGCCTGTAGTTTCTGTTGTCAACCAGGGGTGTGACCATTTGGTGTTTCTGTGTGGAGTTTGCATGTTTTTCCCTTTTTCGTGTGGGTTTTCATCTGGTTGCTCCGATTTCCCTCACAGTCCAAAGACATACGCTATAGGTAAATTTGATGTGTGTTTTTTAGACTGGGTTGAGGTTGGAAGGGCATCCATTGCATTAAACATATGCCGGAATAGTTGGTGATTCATTTCGCTTTGGCGACCCCTGATAAATAAGGGACTAAGCCGAAAAAAATAAATGAACAAATGAACCAGGGGTGTGTTTCCAAAAACCATCATTAGCCATTGATTCGGTGTTTCCCGAATCAATCGTTTCCTGTGGTTGCAACTACACCTCTTGAGCTGTAGTTAGAAGCATACCTCTTAGTTGTATACTATTTCAAGTTTTCCCCCTGTGCCCAATTCTTTTCAAACATCCACTTTGGTTATTAATAAAAAAAAGTGCTTAAAGATACACTGTAAAAAATTCTGGGTTCCACACAATTCATTTATGTTGTCCAACACAACACAAATCGATTAAGTTTAATTGACACTTTTAACAAATTTATATGGACTGAACATAAGTTTTCCAAATAAAACTCAAGAATTGTGTAATTCAGCTCATTTTAAATAAGTAGCTTGAAGTTTGTAGCTTTTTGTTTTGTGTGTGTGTGTCTATCTCAAAGTTAATTTTTTACACTTCAGTTTTTTTGAACTTCAGATTAACGATTGTTTTGCCTTCATAGTGCACTCAAAAATTAGTTACGACATTTTGAACGCAGCCGTGGCTCATACCAGAAGCTATAGGTGACCTATGATTTACAAGCAAAAATCTCCAAAGCTTGTGAAAAGAAAAAATATATAGGATAAGTAAAATTGTTTTAATTTAGTACTGTATATGATTTTATCTGCACGGTATAAAACATATAGGCTACAACATTTCTGCAGGGGTTAGAGTGTGTCAGAGTTGTAAAAGTAGACAATAAAAAAGTATATCTACTTAATAAAAAAATTAAAATAAAATAAAATAATAATAATACAATTTCTGAATCTAAATTCAATGTCCAGTGACTCCTGTACCTCAATAAACTTTCCACTGGAAGGGTTTTAGGGCAAGCACGGTGGATACAATTCGAGCCACTTTTGAATTGTTATTGCATACACATATACAATTTTCATCCACAAACTTGGCAGCCTGAATACTAACGCTACACTAGTCTATCAACACTTCCTTGTCTAATTAAACAGTTGCTAGGTTATTAACCGGCAAGAGCACCAGCCCCGAACAATAACAATCTCAAAGAAAAGATTCGAAAAATGAATCTTGCATCTTGATGCATACACGGACACAATTTATTAGCTAGGAACAGTAATACACATATCGGTGATCTAGTAGAATTCTGACATATATGAAATACAATATAAATGTGCCTGCGTTTAAAATAATATGGTAAATGTTAGGGATGTCCAGATCCGATCACTTGATCTGAAATAAAGCCAGATGATACGGTTTCAGACTCAATTGGAATTGGACGTTACCTCCCGATCAGGTATATATTCAAATTATTTTTACATCTATTTATAAATATATATATTTTTTTTTTTACATCTTTATATACTTTCTTGACTTCACACAGAAACAGCGTGCCATGACATTACTTTGTTGTAGAGGCGCTATTGGTTAATTGCCGGCAAAACAGAACACGGAAGCAGCTTGAAGCAGAAAGCACAAGTATGTCTGCGGTCTGGAGGTATTATAAAGTTAATGACAACATTGCCATAGCCAACTGTGAGATATGTAAACTTGGGATTGTCTGCCGGGTATGTATGAGGTGCTTTTTGTTTTTATATTGATTTTTTTTTATATATTTACTGTTGCACTAAAGTCCCAAAAGTGAAGAATTTATGTTGGTTATTACTTGATTGTTCAAGCTACCTCACAGAAGTGCTCCGTTTGTTAACAAAGTTGTTGAATGTTAAAATAAGACGAATTAATAAAAAAAAAAAAAGTAACATCCTGGACCTGTTTCTTTACTCCTCTTTATTTTTTTTATGTATTATAGATGTATCGGATCGGGTTTCGGTATTGGCAGATACTCAAAATCAAATGACAAATGACTTGGACTCGAAGGTAAAATAAAAACCTGATTGGGACATCCCAAGTAAATATACACTTTTTTTTTTTTCAAATAACCCAGAACATACAAACATTTATCACTTATAATATACATATTATCACATACTATATGCAAACAATAGTTACACATACTGGAAAGTCCTACATGTAATTATGGAAACAAATAAATAAAAGTAGTTTTTGCATGATTTCACCATATATCTGATTTATAGACTAGATGAGATTCACGGATGTTTTAGCTATTGTAATTGGTTTTATGTTTTAGAATAGCAAATGGAACATTTTCAATAATGTTTGTAAAAGAAATAGAGGCCATATTTGTTCTGTTTACATTGTGGAATTACATATGGAAAACGAATACATGTTTTTACCAAAACTAATATTGGCATTTCTGTGTGGAGTTTGCATATTCTCCTTGGGTTTGCATGGGTTTTCTCAAGGTGCTCCGGCTTCCCCCACAGGCCAAAGACATGCGCTATAGGTGAATTGAATTAACTAAATTGGCTGTAGTGTATGTGTGTGAATGAGTGTGTATGGAAGTTTCCCAGTACTGGGTTGCAGCTGGAAGGGCATCCACTGCGTAAAACATATGCTGGATAAGTTAGCTGTTCATTCAACTGTGGTGATCCGAATAAGGAATTAGTAAAGGGACTAAGCCGAAAAGTAAATGATTGAATGAATGAATGAATGAATGAATGAATGAATTAATTAATTAATTAATTAGTAAATGGATTTACTCTAAAGAAGTTATTATTCCGCTCCATTTAGAGCATCATTCTGGACGTATTAAGTATAACTATCTGTGACAGAGCAACTATGGTTTTGGAAACACTTGTCACTACATAGTTCATTTCCCAAGCAATACATAGTACTATGGTAGTTCAACTGGGAGTTTTGTCATTGTTTGGGAAATGCATCCCTGATCGATTCAAACATGAACTTCCATATTTTCTCACCAACTTATTGGTTTCCTGTTGGCTTTAGTCACTGTATGAAGATTTTCTGCCAAGAGTATATCACAGTTTACTTCATTTTGCTATGCCCACTCCTTTAAATGAACTATAGTAACTATAGTGAAAAAAAATTACAAACAAATCTGGTGTCTGAATCATTTTTTACTTTGAATCTACATAGCATCCTGCAGCAGAGACGAGCGTGACACTGAAAAGACTTGCATAAAAAAATCTCCTGCTCACCTGACAAGCATTGTACAGCAGCTGGTGCTCGAACTTCTTGATGCCAAGAATCTGCTGGAACATCTCATACAGCTGGTCCTTGCTAAGAATGAGCTCGGAGGCGGCGCTTGCTGTCATGCGCTGCTGGTGTTTGCGTGGGTCTTCTTCTCCCCTGTAGATTGTGTCAAATTTGGCTATCCATGAGCTGAGGACCGTCTCCTTGCTCAAGCCGTCGATCTCGGGTAGGCTGCGGACACGCTTCTCGATGTGCTTTTTGAAGACTTCACGCGAGTCGTTGGCTGAGCATCCACCGCTTTGGACCATGCGGGATACGCGGTCACTTTTGAGGAACACCTGCAATTGATCAAATAGAAATACTGTTGAAGTACTAATGTACTGATGAAATGGTGAGGTGTAGGGTGCACATTTGCTCAAGATTTATTTTATCAGATTTAAAATTCATTGACCAAACATCAAACAGCGTTTTATTAGGATTAATTATATCCTGTCAGTCAAAAAAGGGCAGATAAATGACTAAAGGCAGTTTTTAAGCTCTGAAATGTTGCTCCAGTGGAATTTTTATGTTTATTATTATTATTATTATTATTATTAAAGCATATTAATATAAACATCATTAAAAAAGGTAGTTAATGAGTAAAGAATGTCAGCTTGAGTAAAGTTTTTCCTATAGTTGTAACTGAGACTAAGTTTAAAAATTGAGAAAATTAATATTTTAAAAATTGTAATACTGTTTGATGTGGCAAAATGCATAAATGTTTATTAAAAACTAATATTCAGAAGTTTACATGTGTTTGTTGTCTTCTTACAACCATACGTAGCAAATTTTACAATATACATGTTAAAAAAAAAAGATACATATAAACAGACCTTATGCCATTTCGGGATGGCGCTAAATAAGTTTATAATTTGTATATGATGTATTTTGCATTCTGACGACCTGTAAACACATGACATGTGGTCACGTAAGGCTGCCTGCTTCACAAAACGTATGAGTTTTCAGTAATAAGTTTAATACAAGCGTAGATAAACTTAAAAACAAGGGGGATCTGTTTTAATCTCACTAGGATATATTGTGGCCAATCAATTACAGCAGGGGGCTCACATATTAATGATCCTGTGTGGAAATTAAGAACTATGTTTTGATTTGATTGGCCCGTTTACAAGAGAACAAGGGAAAAGAATGTCGGCGCTGCTGTGGTACCCTCATAAAAAACAATAGCTGTTTCTCAATATGCGTTCTTGTTTTCTCGTATAACGTCCTCATCAACCACCAAAGTTCAGTTCCAATACTGGAGACCGCAAGAACAGAGGATGCATGAAAGAACTCGGATGCATTCTTGAAATCACACTTGAGCGCAGTACTCACTCTTAAAGTCCCAGAAGTCACTCGGCTAAATAAAGGAGGTAAAAGTGAAGCATTTTATATTACTATTTATTAAGAAAGTTCAGAAATAACTTAATAATCTCAGAAGTTTTCCTAAATTAGACGGTAAAAGTAAACATCAACACAAAATTGTGTTTCTGTTTATTTGCTGAAATTCATCTTAAAAACAATTTATTTGTATTGTGCAAAGTGTATTTGTTAGGCTTTTGTGCAAAGGTCATGTGATCATTAGGAAGAAGCATCATCTCATTTCTCACAGGACGCATTCTCGGTTCTCATGGTCTTCTGAGTTCATTCTTCTGAAGTAAATTGACAAGACCAGTCTCCATGAGAAGTTCAGGCATGGGCCGATATATGACTCTGGTGGTATTATAACCTTGGATAAAAATATCAAGGTTTCATGATATTATGGTATCGTGATTACTGCTCTAAAAATATATTCTTTTTGAATGGCCGGATAAAAAAAAAAAAAATTAAATATCCCTTTGAACACAATATATTTTATTTTGAGAAACATTTGAAATATTTTTCAACATTTAAATTTTATTCATTCATACATTATCTTTTCGGCTTAACTTCTTTTTTAATCTGGTGTCGCCACAGCGGAATGAATCGCAAACTTATCCAGCATATGTTTTAAGCAGCGGATGCCCTTCCAGCTGCAACCCATCACTGGGAAACATCCATACACACTCATTCACACACATACACCATGGAAAATTTAGCCTACCCAATTAACCTATACCACATGTTTTTGGACTTATGGGGGAAACCAGAGCACCCAGAGGAAACCCACGTCAACAAGGGGAGAACATGCAAACTCCACACAGAAATGACAACTGACCTAGTTGAGGCTCGAACCAGCAACATTCTTGCTGTGAGGCGATCATGCTACCCACTCTGCCACCATGCAGCCCAACAGTAAACATGCCAGGCTAAATAATTAAATAAATAAATAAATAATTGATTTCTGATGTTGTCGTTCATTTTAAAAACATTTAAAACAATTCTTTACAATTTAAAACAGCACCTTTGGATATCTTTTCTGCTTGAGATACTTTTGTTCTAAAAAAAAAAAAACATTCATACATAAAAAATTATCTTACATAAACCATAGGAATGGTTTAACACAACATTTTGGCGGTTTTAAAACCTTAGCTTTTCCATAACACAGAATACCCTCAAACCATTTATTGTCCCATGCCTACACATGTCTGCTCTTTTTTGAGAAATTGAAAAACAGCCAATGTTTACAATTCTAAATGATGGGGCCGTGGCACATCCAATGTTCAACCCCTTGTAGGTCACATTTATTTGATGTTAACACACTGTGATACTGACAATATTATTAAAATATTTAAACTAGTCCATTTTAAAATGTAATTTCTCTTTGCTTCAAACCTGTAGGTTAAGCATAACAACTCCAGTCTTAAGTGTCACATGATCATTCAAAACCCATTTTTTTTTCTGTTAATTTGTGGTTAAAGAAACATTTCATATCAGTTTTGAAAACTGTTACAATAAATATTTTTGAAGATGTGCTGAATAGAAAGGTCCAATTAAAAATAATGTATGTCAAATAAATAAATTTGTATATTATTATTATTATTATTATAAAATATGATATTTATATGTTGAACATTAAAGTATACTTCATACATTTATTTTTATTTTTTTATCTTCCTGAGCAAAACCATTAGAACAGGAATATGTAACAGTTAAAACATGCATTACCTGATACAACAAATAACAGCTTTACCCTTTTTGACATGTCTTTTTACATGTTGCCGTAAAGGCAAATTATTGCTCAACTGATCAGTCTTAGCAGCCCTAAATGGAACTGTGATCTGAATAAAAAGCCAGACTCAGAAAATCACAAGCCAAGGCTGTTTCTCTCAATTCCAAGCGAAGCAATTTCTCCAAGTTCAAAAGCATTGGCTGCAGGTCAGCGCAACCTTGTTAAACGGCTATCAAGACACTTGAGAAATACTTTGTCCTAAATTAGACAAGATTTTCCCAGTGTAATACAGTGCACAGTAAGGTCCTGATTCATAACAAGACAAAAATCGGTGAGAATCTGGCAGTGCAGGATCAGCCTGACCGTCCGCGGTTGAGTTTAAGGTTATATTTATTTAATAATCCATTCTTTCACTCTTTTTATTTTCTATATTTTCTCTGGCCATTTGCCTTCCGTGTTTTTATCTCAGCTTCAACCTCTCTCCGGTGGATGCAATTCCCTTAACAGGCCTGGATAAGCAGGGGAGATGAGTTGACAGAGAGGGAACATCCAGCACAAATTCAATAAGAGTATCAGGGTTTAATTGAATTGAAAAAGCTGGCTTTGGCTGTGACTGAATACAAAGGCATTTCGCTCATTAGTTTCACCTCATTAAATTACCACCCGTACTGAGACCAATCTCCTTTTTACCCAATACTTCAGTCTGCACTACCATTTATTCCCAACTCACATTTTCTGGGTCATAAAAGACCTCACTTTAAATGCTATTAAAGTTTGTGTCACTTGTGTATCAGAGAGGAAAATTGTAACAATGTTTTAAAGCACTTTATTAAGAGCTGAACTTTCTTTGAACGTTTAACAGATCGATTCCAAATGTTTGTTGATGTATTTAATATATTCAGACATGGATTACTGTGCTCATCAAATCAGAATAAAGCAAACAGCTTAACATTTCTACAATCCCCTTTCAACTGCATTATATTAATGGGAAAGATGAGGGATCAGTTAGACATCCTACAAGGTAAACCACATATTCCAAACTAAGCCTTTTTAGCACAGGTATATTCAAATACACATGTAACAGCATAAATATAATGTGATTTAATGTTGAGCCAAGAAACTTACTCTCTTGTTTGTCTTGTGTTTTTAACTCACATTCAGCTTTAATCAACAGACACTACGAGCTCTATTTTAATTATCTAGGCGCAAAGCCTAAAGCGCATGGCGCAGAAGCATTAAAGGTGTGTCCGAATAAATAAATAAATGAGCAATAATACCAAAGTGTGGTAAAAAAACTTAGATATATTCAAGCACAGGCCTTATTCCTATGCCCCATATGGTGATGCATACGTTTCTAAAAGCCAACATGTGAACAAATCTAAAAGTATAACTAACGCACTCTGTGCTGGATTTAAAACAAGCTTTCACTTGGTCAATGGAGCGGTTTATTTCAGTTTCTCAAAATAGCAACGCATCAACAATGCGCCTTAACACACCTCCTTTTTTGATCAGCACACCCAAAAGTCCACAAAGTGGTGCAAATGGATTTGCTATTTAGACAACGTGGCATAAAACATGAAAAGTACTGTTGTTTTGGTCTGAAAATAGCAACAAATCGCACTAAACACATCTTGCGCCTTATTATGTTGTGCATATGATAAGACCCAATGGCTTTAATCTTTATAATGACACTTGCAATATTAAACAACAGATTTTTATTACTTTTTTGTACATTTTCTTTTGCAAAAATACCTAATTGCTACTCTATTTCAATCCAATTTTATGAGTAAAATATGGATAAATTCAACCAATATTTTTAAAAGTTTGATCAAAAATGTAGCCTAATGGTTGGGCTTGTACCCATATTTTGGTTAAAATAACTCACTAACTTTACTGTTCTGTGAAAAAAGTCCTGTACTGATTATGCTACAAAAGGTTAATGGAGTTAATAAAACTAATAGAATTAATGTAAATAATCTCAATTTCAAAATAACAGATCACTCTAAAATGGTGTACTGTACTTCTGTTATATTTTTGTAAAACATGCAAAAGTACTGGTTCATTAAGTGGAAAAAAAATTACACTTAAATAAAGTGAATCAACTCATATTTTTGCAGCAACCAGATTGAATGAACTGTGAATTCTCTTTTTAGCTTACTCTCGAGGAATGGATTAACCTTCTGCACTTTCTTTTATCTCATCATAACCCACTGTTCAAACGTTTTAATATAAAAACAGTATAAACGTAAAAATGTTATTGTTTTATAAAAATAGATTTTGTTTTCCATCAGTAATTGATTCTTTATTTTTTTATGAACAAATTAAACTGATCAAAACTGACAAGAATTGTTTTAACTACATGTTTAAAATGTTTAAATTAGTTTTAGATTAAGATCTGATAACATTTCTTCCTAATTTAAAATAAAAATATTGTCATTTAGGGCATTTTTGGTATTCAGAAAATAGAAATTAGTCAGACTGTTTGCAAAAACATTACATAAAATTGACATTTTTGACATAAATGACAATTTTATTTTAAATATGAGAAAATAAATGATCTAGCCTTTTTCGAAAAAACTTTTTTTTAGTTCTTTCTATTTATTTTTTACCACAGCTATATAATAAATACAGTCTTTCTTGAGTTTAGGAATCTTCTATTAAAAACACACAGAAACGCTCTTTCAATTTAGTAAACATCTTTTTTGATGACATTATACAAGGTTTGCGTGCAAAGGATTTTATCGAAAGAAGAACTGGTTTGAGATCTAGTGCAAGTCCAGACTTGTTGCGTTGATGAATAAAATTGAAGCCAAACCTCATAGTAGCTTTGGACTGCATTGATGAAGGCCTCATCGGCTACAATCTGAGTGTCTCCATTGAGAAAGGCCTGGAAACGCTCTTTCACTGTTTGAAGATGCTGCTTGCTGATCTGAGAAGAGAAATCATCGGAGAGAGAGACAGATTTTCATTTATTATGTATACAATGTGACACCAAAAAAAAAAGAAAAAACTATTAAAAACCTTTAAAGAATCCAGATGTTTCTCATCATTTACTCACTCTCAAGTTTTCAAGTTATACATTTATTTCTTCTGTTATTATTGTTATCTGATATTATGAAGAATGCTGGAAAACTGGTAATCACTGACATCCACAGTATAAGAACAGAAACTATTTTGCAAGTAAATGGCTGCTGCTTTCCAACATTCTTAAATAAATATTTTGTGTTAAAGAGAATAAAGTAACTCATAAAGGTTTGAAACATGGAGAATTTTTGAGTGAACTAAACATTCGCAAACAGAATTGCAAATATTGTGTGGCTGGAACTACACCTCTAAACCTGTGGTTAGAAGAAGAGTTCCTCATTGTCCTATTCTGAGTTATCCACCTTTTATCCTATTCTTTTGCAGCTCCTCACAATCCACTTTAAAGGATTTTGAAAGCTTAAAGTTGTTTTGTTCACTTTTTGTCATTTGTTTTCAAAGATATTCTTATTGCAATTGGTTTTATTCTTAACATCGATAATTGTGCTCTCTTGGTAGTGCACTCACATAACTTTAAGCATTTTGAACAGGCATGGCACAAGAAGAAAACTACAGGTTGAAATCTCACTTAAAACATTTCTAAAGCTTGTAAAAACAAACATGTAATTGATATTTATGTACACACTGAAAATGAATCTATATATATAATCTCTGCAACATTTTTGCAGTTGTTTGAGTATGTCAAAATTATAAAAGTAATTCATCAAAAAAACAGCACTTCTGTAAAATTTTATTCTATGAAACCAAATTAATTTCTTAGACAACAAAAGAAATTACATCATTGTTTGACCATATATAGGAAAGCTTCAATTAAGAATGCAAGGAAAAAGAATGCAAGCAAGTTAAATGTTTACTACCAAAACTCGGATTGAAAAAAAGTGTGTAAAAAATATTATCGGTACAAAAAGCATCCATTGTGCATGTGAATTGTTACTAAAGCAGTTGTTACTTCAACATCTTTAGAACGTAATAATAATAATAATAATAATAATAATAATGTATTTATATAGTGCATTTTTTTTTGTACTCAAGACAGATTTTGGAGAAATCTCTTTATCTACCACCATTGTGCAACCTTTTTCCATGTGGTCTTCCATCCAGGTACTAACCAAGTGCGCAGTCCTGTTAAACCCAATAGTATCCAGCTGCAGACATACACATGCCGTTCAGACACATGCACTCAATAGAGCTAGTGACATCACATTGAGGCGTAGGGTTAGGGCTGGGGTTAGGTGTATGCATTAAAAGCATTGCATGCAATATACACCTTTGTTAACTTCAGTGGGCACCATGTTAGAGCTACAGAAAGCCATAGCTAGCATTACAGAAATCTTATGTTTTAACTTACATAGTTCAAATGAGGGATCAGGTAAACACTTGTGTGTTTATTTACCAAACAATGCATCGTACTATGGTAATTGTGTGGGAAACGCACCCCAGGGGTGAAATTCACAAAGCCATTGAGAAATTTCAAAATATATTTTTCAAGACATTTGCAAGAATGTTCCAGGGTGTGGTTTTCTTAAGTTCTAAAATTCTAGAGAAGTTGTTTCACTCTTGTTTGTGCCCAAAGAAAGGATCTGTTGAAAGGATTATGTGATTTATAATTATATCTTGCCAAAGGTTTACTCATCTTTCTGCACTCCTTGGTTTCTGTTTGACTTGAGTTGTTTATTTGAATTTAGACAAGTAATTTTTGACTTTTCTAAAGCATAAATACCATAATATGTCTACATATATTTAAGAAACATGCTAATTGAACATTCTTGTTTATCTGAAAAACAATGCTAAATTCAGATATCCTGCTTTGAAATGTGCATTACGTGCCAGAATGTCTGTCTTTGTTTTGGTCCCTTTAACCAGCCCAATGTCAGTTTAGCCAATTATATTTCAGCACCTTATGTTGCCTTGGTGGAAAACAGCATACTTCATTTAGTCAGTCAGAAAGGCTCTAAAAGTATGTGCCCACTACCAAAATGCAACCTCTGGTGGACAGTAACAGCCTCCAAAATGAGACACAGATTCAGAGTTTCACATAAGGTGGTTATTAATTAGCAAATAATATAAATATTACAAACGTAAACATTAGGTGAGGAGGTTACATTGTAACCACATGTACACTAAAAAAAAGTGTTGCATGCAGAACTGTTGCAAACAATTTATTTGTGTTGAATTTAAACAAACAAATTAAATTGAGTAATTTGTTCGTTTAAATTCAACACAATTAAATTGTTTACAGCCACTTAACGTAAAAAAATAGTAAATCCAAGGAATCATCTTTAAATAATTTTTTCAGTGTACTAAAAACAGGCTACGTGACGAGATATGCAGTGATAAGCAATTTTGCTGCTTGCACTAGATGAAACATGACAGAAATTTAAATACAGCCATTCAGAAGCACAGAATAGTGCACTTACTGCACTCCAACGAAATGGTAAGGTTTCTAATCTAATTAATACATATTTAACCTCCGTTAGCATTATTAAATGTACATGAATCACTGATATGTGTTGGTTTACACAAAGTTGCAGTTCTATCGTTGAATTCCAAACAGTTTATTTTATTTTCAAGATCTGAGGTAAACTATCTGCTGCTTCAGATACTGCTTCAGCAGTATGGCAACAAATGTAATGTAAAACTGCAATTAAACACATTATTAGCATTTAACACTGAATAAAGAACATGAGGTGTAACTGTCCTGAGGTGATCAATTTTCTGTTGTAATAAATAGAAGCCGCTACTAAAATATAAATTAAAGTTAGAACCAAACTCCTTTTAATATGGAAAATATTCCTTCTATTGTGTGCCGTTACTTTTTTTAAAAACACGACTTAAATCAGCCTTTAGGCTCAATGATCAGGCACACTTTTGTTGATGCAGTCAATCTGGCAAACTTTCACTTGTGTGTTTTGAACCAGGAGAGCAATATCTAGGTCAACCACTGGGTGTCAAACTTTTAAACAAACACCTTTAAAATAACGTCAGTGCTCACAACAGGTCTGCCATTAAAGATTTTATTTACTGAAAACAATATATATATTTTTTTTAATCTCTAGCTGTATTTTTAAAAATCTGTTTCCACATAAAGAATGAATAGAGCTTTTACTTTCCTGAGCCTAACTATTCTGTATTTTTGCCACCTGCAACTTTAAATGCTTGCCTTGAACTTAAAGCAAAGTTCACAAACAAACAAAACATCTTTTTAACCATTTACACACACTAAAGTGATCCCAAACTAAATTAAAGTTTCTTTCTTCTGTTGAACACAAACTAATATATTCCAAAGAATTTGGAAAAGGGCATTTGGGAAAAAAAAGAATCTGGAAAAAGGTAGTCATCAACATTTATAGTGTAGTGGGGTGGTGGGGGTGGTGGAGTACTTTAGAATTGAAAGGCTGATTTTCATCAATTGCTCAACAGATGAAAGAAACCCAGCAGGTTTGTAACAATGGTGTAAATAACAGTAGAATGGATTTAAAGCGGAAAGGATTGGCTTTTACTGTTTGCATCAAAAATCTTTTTTTTGGGGGGGGTGTTGTGAAAATTATTTTAGAGGTGTTGTGGACTTGGAATAAATTTTAAAACTATACCTTTATATGTTGTGAACAGGTCTTTAAGCATGTTTTTAATACATTGCCTTTTGGAATAAATATTGTACAGAAACTGTCTATGTCACAAGTTTTTAACAATTTTCTTCTGTAAGAGCAAGAATGTTTCATTATTCGGCCCCCAAAGTATTACGCAGCAAGTGTTCTGTTTGACTCATTCAATGGAAGATGGAATAAGTTTTCATCCTTGACCTAAGATCAGCCTGACTTTTAATACTGTTAAAATTAAAGTTACATGACGAGGTGAATACGGCCTTCGCTTATGACACATAATGGCAACAGACTTCTTTTCCCACTAAATATAAGACCTCTTGCCAATTTCAAATCGAAAAACAGATAGTATTTCAGCCAAGAGGCCACATAAAACCTCTAGACATCTGAAAGTGAGAAACACTGCCCATCTGAAACACATCTTGGATGTAGGCTGGATCTGCAATAATGTGAAACAAACATCTACATCACAATGACTGTCCATAAAGTGCTGCAGCTTCTAATGATTTTTTCAGCGTTTTATCAGTATCCAATGATGCACTTTGTTTTGAAGCTTGGCTTTTTAACAGTTAAGCCTTCTCGTTTCGGTTTTCAGAGCTTAGCCGGCGTTCATGTTCTATTTGTGAAACTGGTGTTCTCCACTTCACTTGTATTCACAAAACACAAATTATTAAGAGGATGTGAGCCTTCAAAAATCTCTCATCTCATAACCAAGTCAGTGAATTGATAATTATAGAGCTTATCCTGTCTTCCTGTCTTCCTCTGTTTGTTAGCTCGATTTTTTGTGCCGTAAGAAGTTAACAGTAAAACAATACATTCAATAAAATAAATCGGCTTTATTGAAAAGTTACAAATATTAATGAGTTTTTGTGCATAAAAGAAAGTTCTGGATGAAACAATTGCATATGATTCATCATACAGTAAAAATAACATATTGACAATAGCATGGGTGACTCATCGCTTGGTCCTTTGTGGTACAATGAAGGTTAGTTACACGATTGGCCAGGTTACCTTGATATAAGTGGTCAAAAAAAAAGGAAAGATAGAAATTATATTACGCTGGTTGTAAAATGTCTGCCGCTTGATACATACAACCTGACATAACCTGAAATGTTCAAAAGAACATGAAGTAATGAAAGGTTACTTCAGACCATTGTTCTAAAGCATTATGGGTAATAGTATATAATTAATGCCACTCACATACCATTTTAACACTAAAATGAGACATTTTTAGGTGCAACAGGATATTCGTTGAGAAAAACATATGATTAGGACTGGAAATGTGTTATTCTGATTTATAATTATATATAAGGGTCAAATATGGGATTGAAATAATAAAAGTGTTATACTGCCTTAAATGTGTTCTTATCTCTACAATAGAATTTGTCCTGTTCAAGTCTATTTCCTCTTTGATGACAAATTAATGATATTTTCTACCATATATTTACATATATTTACATATCATATATTTACTACCATGGCACATACACTCACCGGCCACTTTATTAGGTACCCCTGTCCAACAGGATGGTCTGAGTATTTTAGTAACTGCTGATCTCCTAGGATTTTCACAACCAGTCACAACCATCTCTAGAGTTTCCAGAGACTGGTCCAAAAAAAGTAAATGTCCAGTGAGTGGCAGTTCTGTGGGCTCAAATGCCTTGTTGATGCCAGAAGTCAGAGGAGAATGGCCAGACTGAATCCAGATGATAGAAAGGCAACAGTAACTCAAATAACCACTTGTTACAACCGAGGTATGCAGAAGAGCATCTCTGAACGCACAACACATTGAACCTTGAGGCAGACGGGTTACAGCAGCAGAAGATCATAGCGGGTGTCACTCCTGTCAGCTAACAGGAAACTGAGGCGACAATTCACAAAGGCTCCCTAAAACTAGACAAAGATTTGAAAAAAACTGGTTTGATTTCTACTGCGACATTCAGATGGTAGGGTCAGAATTTGGCATCAACAGTATGAAAGTATGGATTAATCTTGCCTTGTATCAACGGTTCAGGCTGGTGGTGGTAGTGTAATGGTGTGGGGAATATTTTCTTGGCAAACTTTGGGCTCATTAGTACAAATTAGGCATTGTGTCAACACCACAGCCTACCTGAGTATTGTTGCTGACCATGTCCATCCCTTTATGACCACAGTGTACCCATCTACTGATGGCTACTTCCAGCGGAATAACGTGCCATGTCATAAAGCGTGAATCATCTCCGACTGGTTTCTTGAACACAACAATGAGTTCACTGTATTCAAATAGCCTCCACAGTCACCAGACCTCAATCCAATAGAGCATCTTTCGAATGTGGTGGAAAGGGAGATTCACATCATGTGCAGCTGACAAATCTTCAGCAACTACTTGATGCTGTCATGTGAATGTGGACCAAAATCTCTGAGGAATATTTCCAGTACTTTGTTGAATATATACAACGGAGGATTAAGGCAGTTCTGAAGGCAAAGGAGGGCCCAACCCGGTACTAGTAAGGTGTACCTAATAAAGTAGCCAGTGAGTGTAATGTTAATGGAATGCCGTTCAGCATACAGATATCAAAAAACATTTTGTCAGGCATTTTTAGAAAAAGGAATCGTTGATAAAAAGACTATTTAAGGATCACAGTGAAGTTCCAAAATACTAATTAATTGTCATTTTATATCTTCAAAGCACTCTGTCAGCAAGACATTTTTTAATCATGCCGATATAATAATACAATTTATTATGACTACTTATGTCCGCATTCTTCAGTTCGCAAGCAGAGTGAACATCAAAGCTCAAAGTGTGTGTATTTTATTCACAGACTGTCATAACATTTGCATCTGTGCAGTGCTTTTGTCAGAAATAATGTTTGCATAATGTGAATCAAGAACAAGACGGGCCAGTTTCCCATTCGCTGTAATGTGTTTTTACTGCGTTCACCACTCAACACGCTACATCTGTTTACCTCCAGAGAAAATGGCACACCCTGATGATGCTATTTTCCTTTGAAAATGTAAATTCTTAATTATTAACGAAGCACATCTAGTGAGAGGCACCACTCAGTCAATGCGCTTGCATAAACTCCATATCAGATGAATGACACAGATAGAGAAACATCATGTGGATCTATTTTGTGATATATGGATTAATTATTGTTATGTATTTTTAAAAAAATGAAACGGCAGCTAATTGTGACATACATTTAAATATATTAAGCTGTTTAAAAGGCTTCATATAAACTATTGCTATTAAAAGGGTATGTAAAAGAATAGAGAGAATGTGAATGTGTCATAGAACTGATAGCACTGGAATACAGGGTGACAGGTTTTTTAAAGGCAGAAGGGAAAAAGATAAACATCTGTTTGCTATATCCTGTTTTTTGGGCATATTGTAACACATATATTTATATGTTTCATTATTTTTAGCAAAGAAAGAAAGAAAGAAAGAAAGAAAGAAAGAAAGAAAGAAAGAAAGAAAGAAAGAAAGAAAGAAAGAAAGAAAGAAAGAAAGAAAGAAAGAAAGAAAGAAAGAAAGAAAGAAAGAAAGAAAGAAAACTTTTTTTCATTGCACTATAAATAAGATTAACCGTCGCCCTAGTCTCAGGTCAAGAGCATTCTGAAGCAGGTTTTCATTCAGAATGTCTCTGTTCATTTTTCCCTCTATCCTGACTAGTCTTCCTGCTGTTGAAAAACATCCCCACAACATGATGCTGCCATCACCATGCTTCACTGTAGGTATGCTATTAGCCTAGTGATAAGCTGTGCCTAATTTTGTCCAAACGTAACGCCTGGCTTTCACTCCAGAGTTCAATATAAGTCTCATCAGACCAGAGAATTTTATTTTTTATCGTCTGAGAGTCCTTCAGATGGCTTTTGGCAAATTCCAGGCGGCTTCAGTAAAGTAGAGGTAGAGTGGCTTCAGTCTGACCATTCCACCATACAGGCCTGATTGGTGGATTGCTGCACAGATAGTTGTCCTTCTCTAAGGTTCTCCTCACTCCACAGAAGAATGCTGGAGCTCAAACAGAGTGACCATCAGGTTATTGATCACCTCCCTGACTAATGCCCTTCTCCCCTGATTACTCAGCTTAGATGGCCGGCCAGCTCTAGGAAGAGTCCTGGTGGTTCCAAACATCTTCCACTTACGGATGATGGAGGCCACTGTGCTCATTGGAACTTTCAGAGCAGCAGAAATTTTTCAGTAACCTTCCCCAGCCTTGTGACTCGAGACAATCCTGTCTCAGAGGTCTACAGATAACCCTTTGTCTTTATGCTTGGTTTGTGCTTTGACATGCACTGTCAACTCTGGAACCTTATATAGTCAGGTGTATCCCTTTTCAAATAAATCCAATCAACTGAATTTACCACAGGTAAACTCCAATTAAGCTGCTAAAACATCCCAAGACTGATCAGTGGAAACAGAATGTACCTGCGCTCAATTTAGAGCTTCACGGCAAAGGCTATATAAATACTTCTGTACTTTCAGGGTTTTTTTTTTTTTTTTATTAAATTTGCAAGAATTTCAAAAAAAAAAATTCACATTGTCATCATTGGGTATTGTGTGTCAAATGTTGAGGAAATAAATGAATTTAATCTATTTTGGAATAAGGCTGTAACATAAAAAAAAAATGTGGAAAAAGTGAAGCGCTATAAATACTTTCCGGATGCACTGTATGTTTGTGAATGAGTGTGTTTGGGTGTTTCCCAGTGATGGGTTGCAGATGAAAAGGCTTCCGCTACATAATACATATGTTGGATAAGTTGGCGGTTCATTCCACCGTGGCGACCCCTGTTTAATAAAGGGACTAAGCCAAAAAGAAAGTGAATGAATGAAAGAATGAATGAGAACAACCCAACATCATTGCATTTTGTTATTTAGTGTTTAATTAATTTATAAATTTCTGCAAGTTTTGTTTAATCCCCCAATGGTGGTTAGGTTTAGGGGTGGGGTTTTGACATGCCTTCTTTTAATAATGGTATTTATTTGTACAAATGAAATTGTATGTATTGGAACAAATTAGACAAATTTTTTGGCAATATGTTTAATAGTTGCATTTCCTTGTGAGATCAGGCTATAGAAAGACATGCAGTAATCTGCTTGCAGTTTCTTGTTCATTTAGTCAGCCTCTCCTGAACACAAGCATGCGCACTGTGAATTGTTAATCAAAGGATCAATGTAAACGTGATTTCCTTTTCATTTCACAATTGATTTAACTCAATGAGATGCTGCATTTAGTTAATTCTCTTTTGTTTGCCACACCTGACCAGTAAACAGGAGCAGGCCTTTGATATGTTAGTGTGCGCAGGGTCTCAAACCATATGCTCCCTGTGTTCAGCATGTATGTGTGTCTGTGTGAGTGATGGACATCCTTTTAAAACCCAGGTGTTCCTCCTCATTGAGTGTGTTGGCATGGTCACCGAGCACACATGAACACACCCCTTACCCCATTATCCCCTCTCAGGTTATCAAGCAGGATGACCTCATAACTATAAGAGGCAGCTGCATTAGCTCTCTTACTCCCCTGCTAACTGCACGACTGATTATAGTGGATGGGTTGTTGATGTAGAGCAATTAAAGTGTATCTTCTAAACACTTGTCGTAATATTCCCTCTACGACATCATCATGATGAGAGCTAACCTCATGACTGATAGCAAACTAGCTTACTGTTTCAGCTACGCCTGACATATAGAAGAGAATACATTGGCATGCTATTGGGAACTCAAGTGATATTTACTATTTATGCTAGTAGAATGATTATTTATTAGAATATATTTCTTGCATATAGCAATAATTCATCTAAATTAACGTAAACTGGTAGCATGCTAATATACTACCATGCTATCCCTGCATAACATGCTAATATTAAAATAGTAAGTATGGTAATACGCTATTCCAAAATCAGCCAACATAAACTAGTAGGATGCTAATATATTAGCATACTGTTTCTGCTGTAAAACATTATATTAATAAATAAGTAAGCAGTACTCTAACATGCAGGTTAAAATTAGCCAACGTAAACAAGTAGCATGATAATATAATGGCAGACTATCATTGCTGTTAGACATTTTCAAATAACAAAAGTGGTAATATCAGGTTCCAAAATTGTCAAGAGGGGTCTGGATACAGACTTGATGCAGTTGCAATCTGAGCTGCATGCAATGCTTTGTAATGTCCACACCTAACCCTGCCCCTCACAGGGACATCACTAGCTCCATTGAGTGCATTGTGTGTGACATCTCAGATATATGCAGTCTCGGCTTGCAAATCCAAGTCTGCATCAATATACTGCCAAAGTTGTCCAATTTATACTGGTAGCATGCTAAAGCTAATGTTATAACACAATCCATGCTGTTTAACATAGTACTATTAACTATTAAAATAGTATGCGACACCCCCGCCCCGGCTCTTATTTCTAGTGGTGTCAAGTAACAAATTACAAATACTCAATTGTTGACTGTAATTGAGTAGTTTGTCTCAGGAATTGTATTTTATGAAGTAGTTTTAAAATATGTGCTTTTACTTTCCCTTGAGTACATTTTTAGTGCTGTATTGGTACTTTTACTGCACTACTTTCCTTCAGCCTGCAGTCACTACTTTTTTTCTTGTCTATGGGGATTAGAAAAATCCATCCTGTGATTTCTGACCAATCAAATTGCCCTTAGAAGGTAAGTCGCATTAAAAGGAACTTGTACCCCAATGTCATGGGGACATTGCATTTTGTTTGGATATGAAAATTAGCATCAGAACCCAACGTTAAAAAAAAAAAAAAAAAAAAATTTCAACGTTATTTAATGTCATTATTGGACATCAAAATAACATTGTCCTTAGACGCTGACTAGCCATTGAATTTTGGTCACCTGACATAATAAATGGGTTTTAGAATTTCTAAAACACACATAACACAAATCATAAGCACTAAGCTATTAGTTTTTAGCACCACAGCTGGCAAAGCTAGCATGATGTAACAACAATCATATTACTGCTCAACATCAAAGATATTCAATGAACATAATGAATGAACAAGCTGTCATCTGTGACTTTCCATAACTAATAGTCATGGACTTAAAAACTGAGCTGAATTTAATTGGAAATCTTTAAAGGCTCAGTCACCTCTTCTGCACCTCCATCGCTCATTGTCTCCTGTCAGTTCTTTTCTCTTAATTTATTCTTTCAGAAATTACTCATTTCCTCTCTGTAAAGATTAAACTATCATGTTGTTAAATATGGGGTTATGGCTATTTTACTGCTGTTGGCACACGCTGGTGCAGCTGGAGCTCAGCTGCAATAAATACGGATAATGACTCTCACACTCTCCATTCGTGAACTACCATGTGCTCAACTCTGATTCACAGAAGCGAAATAAAGTACAGTAGAGCAGTTTTCTTTAGACCAGTCTGTAGGTCTGTGTCTATACATGAGCTGATATAGGACTGATACAGATTATTATGGCAAGTCATTTTAACGTTTACTCTGTAAACTGTATTAGTGTCCATTGTCGTGCCATACATTTTTTTTTTTTTTTAGATATACAAGTTTAAAAACATTATCATTTACTTTACTCTTAAAAGGAAGCTACAACAAGTAACTTAAAACTGTTAAATTGGCTTAATTTATAGAATTATCCACATGGTTCATTTACTTAATAATTTTAAGGTGATGGGTTTCCTCACTTTAAGCAAAGTCAACTAATCACTTTAAAAGCAAAGGGTTGACTGTTTTTTTAAGTAAAGTCAGATATTACATTTACAAGTTATTATCAATTAAATTAAGCTCTAAAACTTATTCACACATTTATTAGATGTTATATTACCTTATATACCTTTTTAGCTTTTTTATATAATTACCTACTGATTAAATAATAGTGCTTATTCTTTTAATATTATTGCCTTTTATGGGATACAAGTACTTAAAGGTGCAGTAGATGATCTGCCTAAATGCTATCTGTTAGCATATTATCTTTGATACACAGTCCCTCCCCTGCTGTCCAAAGCCACGACTCCTGAAATCACGAACGCTCACATTAAAGATGACAGAGACCTACAAGATCAATGGTCACTAACATGGTGCCCGCAAGCATCACATGAGTTGCCTGTGGGCCTGTTCTAAAAATAGCTTATCATAGCACCACTTACCAGTAAGCTACATCTAATATTTTTGTAGCTATTCTTTTTAAGTCACACTTGCATTGGTGTAAATTTGAAAATGACATTAAGTTATAAATAATAAAAATAAAAAAACTTATAAATATTTAATATTAGCTAGCTGGTCTCCATAGCAATGTTTTGAAAACATGGCAGAAAAAAAAAGGAAAAAACATATCGTTTTCACAGTGAAAAGGAGGAAGAGTTATTTTTTACTTCATTTGGCGACGGCTATATTTATTACATATAGTATATTTATTACTAAGTCATACTTACATGCTATTTCAGACGGAATATTCAAAGTAGCATTGTGAACAATATAGGGAGCGCACACAGGTTGTCGTTGTTCAAAAAATGAACCAATGTGAATGTAAAACCAACTTCACCTCAGTAAAAGCATCATCGATGCTGTAAAAGACACCATTTAAATTGAAAATAGTAAGATGAATACTTCACCGGAAGATTTCAGTGGCTGAACAACACTTCTGTGCATATAACCCATTCGTAAAACAACACAATCTACATAGGCTTTGCGTGACGAAAATAAAATAAAACATAACTTTATCTGTCTAAAAGAAAATACTTCAGCAATGGTGTCATCCTTCCTCGAGCATGCCAAAGTAACTCAATATTGATTCAGGATTTTAAAAAGTTTTGATTCAGCACTTGTTTTTACCACTCTCTCTCGCGTGCATGTGCAGTTTGGGCTACTTATCAGAATTAAGGGAATTGTCAGCCTGATAAAGTTTAATTGGATGAACAAATTTTAGTCTTATGCCTTACTCAGAATATAAAAATACATATGTATACATTTAGACCATTTACTTACTATTGGAATGTGAAGAGACTTTCAACCAGCACAATCAAAAATGTTTCTGAAGACAATCACCCACTGCACCTTTAACCATAAGATATAATTCATGTTTATCAGGTATGGGTACTTAAGTAGACTTTAGTTCCTATTTATTATACTAGCACTTTTTAATTTGATTCTGTTACTTATTAAATACAAATGCTTAATGTGGTTGTTATTGGTACCATATTTCTACCATCAACGCTCTGTGAAGATTTGTGATTAAAATATCAACTGCAAAAAAAATGTTTAGTATTAAAATTGTGACTAGTACAATTTTTGATGTATACGCAGCTATTGATAAGTTAAAGTACTTTATTTTTTCAAGCTAATACAGCTATTATTCAATATAAGTACTATAAGAACTAGTATCTAATAAACACATTCTAACATCTAATGAATGGATACAAGTATCTAAAGTATAACTACTTGTATCTTTTAATAAGTATTAGTATCTACTGAAGCAGTACTTGAGATTTACAAATATAAAAAGAATAAGCATAATACTAATACTTAATGTAAAAGATACAAATAGCTAAAAAAAAATACTAGCACCATGACAATTAAAACTAGTACACTTGAGAGATTAAACATTACTTTAGCTTGCCATACACTACATCCATACAACCTCAGATCCACCTGCCTGTTGCTGGTTACTATAGCAACTGACAAAACGCAGACCCCAGTCATTGAATCCATGGGTAGTAATTTACTAACACAGACACACACATGTTAACTAGAATACTAGATAATGATGGCAAAGCCAGAGTCATGTCAATCTGCTAAACCCTTTACTGGTATGGGCAGTGTTTTCCAGCACTGGAGTGGGGGTGGGGACATATGGGGGGAAGGGAGGCTTATGTGATTGAACAGACGAATAGAAAAAGTCCATGTTGAAGGGATGTAAAAAAAACACATCATACTAAGCTAGAGGCTAAAACTGATTCTGATGGACTTTATTAGGGTTGACCTAAGACCTGTGCTCAAATGCAAGTGGGGTTACACATTAAAATTGACGACTCCTCTGTTAAGAAGGGCTCCTGGGAGTTTTCATTATAAATTGTTGATCTTTACAGTGCATGCTCCCATTACAGTGACGGACCTAGATGTGACCTTACTAGTGAGAGATGGTGGAAGTGGAAGATCTCTTTCACAGAGAGCAATTTTTCAGAGTCTCTGCTTCCCTTCACGCTCAACGGAGCATCACATTTGGTTTTGTTCGACAGGAGAGTCAACATCCCTTGTCCATGGCATTTTTTGCTCTGTTTACCAGTGAGAGAGACAGAGACAATAATGAGCAAGAGAGGGAGAGAGAGAGAGGGAGCTCGTGGGACAGCGGAAAGGCTTTTCAAATGTCACTCAGTCAGAAAGCAAGACTGTATTGTTTGACTCATAAGCGTTACTGTACACAAAGAAGTCATTTCTGTAATTCCAGACACCACAAAATTTCTAAGAATATATATAAAGATGCAAAAACATACAGTTGAAACCAAAATTATTAAACCCCCTTTGATTTTTTTTTTTTCCTTTTTTAAATATTTCCCTAATGATGTTTAAAAGAGCAAGGAAATTTTCACAGTATGGCTGATAATATGTTTTCTTCTGGAAAAAGTCTTATTTGTTTTATTTCAGCTAGAATAAAAGCAGTTCTTAATTTTTAAAAGCCATTTTTAGGTCAACATTATTAGCCCCTTTAAGTTATATTTTTTTCGATAGTCTACATAACAAACCATCGTTTAACAATAACTTTCCTAATTACCCTAACCTGCCTAGTTAACCTAATTAACCTAGTTAAGCCTTTAAATGTCACTTTAAGCTGTATAGAAGTGTCTTGAAAATAGTCAAATATTATTTATTGTCATCATGGCAAAGATAAAAGAAATCAGTTATTAGAAATGAGTTATTAAAATTATTATGTTTAGAAATGTGTTTTAAAAAATTCGTTAAACAGAAATTGGTAGGTGCAGAGAATACTGGTCAAACATCCATTTGTGTATATAGATTATCCTGTCGCAAAATGCGGTGAAAAGTCCTTAACTGTAAAAACCCAAAAAGTAAAGATAAAACCATTTGAGAAAACTGATTGCAACAAACCATTTAAGTTCAAAAACTAATCCTAAGGAGCACAGTGAACTTAATCCATTTGAGTAAAAGAAGCAATTTGAGCCCAGTAAAACTCAATAAATGAAGAGAACTCAAAATAACTGAGTACTGTAAAACCTAAGTTAGGCAACTCAAACTGTTTAAGAAAACCGATTGCTACAAACTCATTCATTCATTCATTCATTCATTTTCTTGTCGGTTTTGTCCCTTTATTAATCCGGGGTCGCCACAGCGGAATGAACCACCAACTTATCCAGCAAGTTTTTAACACAGCAGATGTCCTCCCAGCCGCAACCCATCTCTTGGAAACATCCACACACACACTCATACACTACGGACAATTTAGCCTACCCAATTCACCTGTACCACGTCTTTGGACTGTGGGGAAAACCGGAGCACCCGGAGGAAACCCATGCAAAGGCAGGGAGAACATGCAAACTCCACACATAAACGCTAACTGAGGTTCGAACCAGCGACCCAGCGACCTTCTTGCTGTGAGGCGACAGCACTACCTACTGCGCCACTGCCTCACCCTTGCTACAAACTATTTGAGTAAAAAAAAAAAACAATCTATGAGTACTGTGAACTTACTCCATTTAAGTTTCATTACCTTCAACACTCAAAACTCTTTTCAAATGAGTAGAATTAACTTTCGTCAATTTTGAGTTAACTACACTCATTTCATTTGATATATATTGAAGTTGACAGTTGAAGTTGACAGTCATAAGTACATAACATGACAGTTATAGTTTGATTGTGGTGTTTACTTGTCTATACAGCACTTTAATAATGCGACTAAAATCGGCATAAATTAATCAGAATAAATAAATCAGAAATCGCTGTTTACATGGTAGACACTTAATCATAGAACTGGCTAATTCCTTTTAAAACCGGATTATTGGTGTCTATATAAATGTACTCAATGCTGCTCTTTATGCTCAAAACTCTGTTTAAGTGACATTTCACTGACGGTGTCAAATTATGCCTTTGTTCTACTTTATGCAAGTTGTTTGTGTTTTTTATTACATTCTCGCATACAAAAGAAACCGTGATTGAAAACCAGTATCTACCTCAGAGTAAAAAAGTGAGCAAAAATATGTTTGTTGATAATAAGAAGAATATTTCAAAATTCTTTTGAAATCACATTTAGCCTAACCCTGATGATTGGCCAGGACTGACTATATTCATCGTCTATATACATGAACCAAACGATAAAGTCTGTACGCTGTTAATTTAGTAGAGTTTTCTCCTGCAAATCCCACAGATTTTTAATATTATTAAGGTTTGGACTCATTGGTGGCCAATCCATGAGAAAAACAATTATATCTCATGCTTCCTGAACCACTCTTTTACAATTTGAGCCCAATAAACCCTGCTATTGTCAACTTGGAATATGTCCGTGCCATCAGGGAAGAAAAAATCCATTCATGAAATAACCTGGTCATTTAATTTATTCAAGTAGTCAGCTGACCTCATTCTTCGAGCACATAGCATTGCTGAACCTAGACCTGACCAACTGCAGCATCCTTGGATCACAGCACTGCCCCCACAGGCTTGTATAGTGGCACCAGACATCACTTTATCCATCTCTCTTCTTACCAATGGTATGCCATCACTCTGAAACAGGGTAAATCTGGACTCATCAGACCACATGACCTTACATTGCTCCAGAGTCCAATGTTTATGCTCCCTAGCAAACTGAAGTCTTTTTTCCCCCGATTAACCTCTCTGATAAGTGGTTTTCTAAAGGCTGCACAGCTGTTAAGGCCCAGTCCCTTGAGTTCTCTTCACATTATGCATATGGAAATGTTCTTTATTTTGCTATGAAACCGAGCTGAGCGCTTTGCTGTTGTTTCTTTGCTGTTGTTTCTTTACTATTTGGTTCTTCTGACCACATTTCTTTCTCAAAGATAATGGATACCCACTTCCCTTCCAGTTTTTAAAGAGCTCCTATTTTTTATTAATAAAATGTCATATTTTGGTTTGGGGGTCTCCAACAACAGGCTGATATGCATGCAAGGTCAAAAAACACTTTCATTGTCTTATAATATGGATTTAATTTTACATAATTATCCAAAGACTCCCATATGATTTATTCAGCAATTCATTTGTTCCCAAACCCCTCCTTTGCCTGAGACTACTCTGCTGTGATTGGTCCGATGACCCAGTCAGTTGTGATTAGTCGACTGGGTTAAGCGCAAGACTAAGATAAACTTCCACAATGACTTTAAAGTAGCACATAGAGTACGTGAGAGCCCAATGCAGAAATAAAATAAATCAGTGCAGTTAAACGCCAGCATATTACTCTACTCTTAACCTTAACCCTAAGCAACAACGAAGACACACATTCAGTATTAATCCACAAAAGTTTAACTATTTAAAAAATTGATCGCACCGCGCATGTGAGAAACAGCTGATGGTGACCATAGCAAAGACAAATGGCAGAGGTTCGCAGTTTCAGAAACACAAGCGTCGCTTTTTCAAGGCAATATGTCAAGAGCTCTATAAAGATTTAACCTGAGGCATACAGTACAAGCATGATCAATAATAGATACGTGATTACAAGCCGTGTGGAACAATTACAAGATACAACTAGGCCCACACGGAATCTGCGCGCGCAGAATTCCACAGATTTTCTGCAGAATTCCGCAGATTTGTGCAGATTTTTAGCCCATTATCAATTATGTTTATCTACTTGAGTAAATGTGTAAATCTGAATTTATTCAGTTTTTATTCAGTAATTTATTCATTTTTAATTAATATATTAAAGTTTTAGTTATGATACTCTGCTGAATACTTCCAAAATAATTCCGCAGAAATTCACTGATTTTTACCGAAATTCTCCGCGGAAATAGCAAAAAACATCCGCAGATTCCTTCTGGCCCTGGTTACAGCACACAATTAAACACATATTTTGCAAACTACAGAAAATGAGGCAACAATTTTAATTACACTTACATGTTATGATCCGGAGGAAGAAGAAACCTTTTAATATGAACTGTAACAGTTGCTGACAAAGTCCCTGTCAAAGTCTGACAAAGTCCCATATATAATAGTCTCTGCTGCTCCTTCCTTTAATAGCAAACGGCTGACAAATCCTGCGTTGCAGCATGGCATATTGTATCAAACATCAGAAAAATGACAGGAACAAACACTGCACTAGGTTGACTATACTGTAGTGTTGTTGTGAAAATGAACTTTAACCCTTTATTTCCCACAGCTGAATGTCCATGTGTCAGGGATCATCATCTTCATCACGTCAGGATCAGTTTCGTGATCCCCCGCGCTACAGTACGCTGAAGAAAAAGGCGCGTTCATGTTTTACCGGATCTGGCACTACATATTTGGTGAGTTCCTGTATCAACATGGAATAGTTCAGGCAAAAGATCCAAACCCAACACGATTCATTTATTCGACTCCGAGTCGACTGTTTCATTAAAGTATCAAATTTTAAACAAGGTGCACTTTCAAATTTAAATCTCAGCTGTATGTTTTCATTAACTTAGTGCTGTGTTACACACTGCATGGAAGGTCATTTTTAAAAATCCACAATAGGGACTCTTTAATGATGCGTTGGACAGTTCTTAACCAAATTTATTCTCCTGACAATCTCCATGACCACAAGATGTGTCTTCTGGGATGGTTGTTCAAGAAATGAGAAGCTACTCTATGCATCAATTAGGGTTAAATAACTTATTACCAGCTGAAACATAATTATCCATGTAGTAATTATCCAATGGGAAGCTCTTGCCTTAGTTAAATCCATGTGGTGACTTTAATATTTTTTCGGCTCGGCAGTGTATATATGTGTGTGGTGTTGCTCAGGTGCCCACTGGGCTCATGCTGATTGCGTGGGACTGGCAGACTGGGGTTTCTCTCTGAGAACAGATTCCCATTAGTGATCAGAGAGGCCGGGGTGGAGAGACACACTGCTTTCATGTCCCTCGAGTCTCTGCCCGTCTGTCTTTCTCTCGCCCTGTCGTTCTTTTTATGTTTTCTGGATGTTTTGTGCTGTATTGAAGTTTGACAGGAAAGCAAGCGCTGACTTCAAACTTTAGGTGATTGTGCAATACTGTAGACTCATTAATTCAATGCATCTCCTGTGTGTAAAGCATTTGTTACTTTGTTTATGATTTGACAGTTTTATAGCGATGGCTGTTTATGCCTTCAGAAATAAAAGTAAGGTAATTACAACTTCTTATTTGACAGTTGCATCTTAACATTACATAATTGCAACTTTCTTTTTCTGCAGTTGTAACTTATCTTTTAAATGTGACATTATATTTAACATGCATCTCTACTGTTTATAAATCACATTTGCATATTTGTTGTACTGTATTTGCAACTTTTTAAGAATGGTGATTCAGTACTATACAGTGGTGACTTCATATTTGCATATCTGCATGTTTATTTCTTTCACATTTTAAACTAGCACCTTTATATCCAGTGGTGTTAAGTAACAAATTACAAATACTCAAATGACTGTAATTGAGTTGTTGTTTTTTTCAGAAATTGTATTTTACTTTCCCTTGAGTACATTTTTAGTGCAGTGTTGGTACTTTTACTCCATTTACTTCAACCTGTCACAACTTTTTTTTTTTGTTTTTGTCAATGGGGGTTAGAAAAGTCAGTCCTGTGATTCCTGTCCAATCAAATCGCACATAGCAGGTAAATCCCATCATGATGAACGATCTCAAGACATGGCGATTTATAATTGCAGTAAACTATTTGGAAGCATTAAAAAGTGTCCAAGATGTCAAAAATCTTTAAACGCATTGACCCAGAGACTGTTTAGATGCATGACACTGATGAGAAGATGACGGATATTTACTGTATGATGACCGAAGAGGCCTTACACACCCAGCAGGCACATGATGTAAACATGACGTCAGATTGACGCTTTACCCCAATGTCATGGGCAAGTTGTATTTTGTTAAGAAATGAAATTCAGATTGACATCAGAACACAACGTCAGGCCGATGTCAATGTCTAACCTAAAATCAACCAAATATTAACATCTAATGATGTTACAGCTTGACGTGGTGTGGGTGTTACCACTATGACATCTATCAGATGTTGGATTTTGGTTGCCATACCTGACGAATAAATGTCAGTATTTGACTTCAATATGACGTTGGATGCTGGCTCAATGTTGAATTTAGGTCACTTACTAACACAACCTAAAATCAAAAAATATCAATGTCATTTAATGTTGTTATTGGACATCAAAAGAACGCTGTTCTTAGACGTTGTCTAGACATTGAATTTTGGTCACCTAACATCACAACCTAAATTTAATCTAATATTAACGTCTTATGACGTTAAATTAAATGCACAACAGAATAGCTAAACTAAATGCACAACAGAATATTACCATTACACAAGTCCACAAATTATCTGTAAATTTATCAGCCTTTTACAGCATAATTGTCACATGATAAACTGAATCCACATGCGAATGAAGGACAGTTTAATGAAGAGCAATAAGTCTTAAAGTGCTCAAAAAAGGATAAAGAGACTAGCAGAATGTCCAGAACAGAGAACTTCCACAGGTCCAAACGAGCACGTCATCCGACAGTCTAGGCTTGAGAGAAAACCTGGACATTACTCAGACAGAAACATGAAAACAACAACGGACTGATAACCAGCAGTGAAACACAGACCATTATCTAGGCCGCAAAAAAGGCATCAGCTGGAGCTCTCTGATTAGGTCAGATGAACAGTATGCATGCTACCATGAAAAGGTAAACAGACACACCCCTACACATACGTCATAACATAACACACAGGAAAAACACATAAACCCAAAAACCATGACAGTAAAACTCACTACTCACTACTCTTAAGTACTTTCAAAAGGGACACTTTTTACTCATACTTTGAGTAATATTTACAACAGATACCGACAGCTAGCTCTTTGCAACTCCCACATGGTCGCCCACTGAAGCCAAGCAGGGCTGCGCCCGGTCAAGATGGGAGACCACATCGGAAAGCTAGGTTGCTGCAGGAAGTGGTGTTAGTGAGGCCAGCAGGGGGCACCCAACCTGCGGTCTATGTGGGCCTAATGCCCCAGTATAGTGAAGGGGACTCTATACTGCTCAGTGAGTGTCGTCTTTCGGATAAGGCATTAAACTTACTCTCTGTGATCATAAAAAAATCCCAGGATGTCCTTTGAGTGGGGGTTTAACCCCGGCATTCTGACCAAATTTGGCCGCTGGCTTCTGTCCGTCATGGCCTTCTAACGATCCCCATATCCTAATAGGCTTCATCACTCTGTCTCCTCTCCACCAATCAGCTGTTGTGTGGTGTGTGGTCTAGCGCAATATGGCTGCCGTCGCATCATCCAGGTGGATGCTACACAAGCGGCAGGCCAGACTCACCATGGCAGGCCAGATTGACCGTAAGGCCACCGGGAAATGTCCCGGTGCTCGCTATGGCCAGTCCGCCCCTGTGTAAAGCGCTTTGAGTATCTAGAAAAGCGCTATATAAATATAAGAAATTATTAATATTATTATTTTACTATACACTCTCAGAAATAAAGGTACGTAAACTGTCACTGAGGTGGTACCTTTTCAAAAGGTACACATTTGTATTTAAAGGGTCCATATTAATACCTTGGTATATTATTAGCAAATAAAAATTTTATAAGGAACACTTTTATACTTTTTAGGTACTAATATGTACCCCTAGGGTATTAATATGGACCTTTTAGGTACAAATTTGTACCTTTTGAAAAGGTACCACCCCAGTGACAGTTTGAGCTTACCTTTATTTCCGAGAGTGTACTTGCACTACATTTTTAGGCAAGTAATGGTACTTTAATTGATTATGATTAATGATGATAATGATGATTATGATTGTGTATGATTTTTCAGTACTTTTTCAACCACTGTTTAAATCCTACAAATGTAACTTAAAATTTTACAAGGTAAATTTACATTTCACATTGCTTAAATTTTTCATTCATTCATTTTCTTTTCGGCTTAGTCTCTTTATTAATCTGGGGTCGCCACAGCAAAATGAACTGCCAACGTATCCAGCAAATGTTTAACGCAGCGGATGCCCTTCCAGCTGCAACCCATCTTTGGGAACTCATTCACACACATACGCTACGGACAATTTTAGCTTACCCAATTCACCTGTACTGCATGTCCTTGGACTTGTATGGGGAAACCGGAGCACCTGGGGAAACCCACACGAATGCGGGGAGAACATGCAAAATCCACACAGAAATGCCAACTAACCCAGCCGAGGCTTGAACCAGTGACCTTTTTGCTGTGAGGTGACAGCAATACCTACTGCGCCACTGTGTCACGCTTGCTTAAATATTTATTTTAACCAAATCAAACTAATGCTGTATATTTTTACAGTGTAAGAAGAAAAGACTTCTACAGCATTAACTTAGTAAACATACTTTTTATTTTACATTTGCATCTTTATCTCTTGCAATTGTTACTTGATAACATTTGTATCTTTTTTTATCTTGACATGACAATTTTCATAAAAGCTCTTAATAATCTTGCTTTAACTAGCTTAATCATGACTTAATGTTTCACATTTGCATGTTAATTTCTCACAATTTGAGCTGTCTTCCACTGATTTATAATCAATATGTTGTCATAAATATAGAAGTACTTCTTTGAGTTACCCTCAACTTTAAACTACCCTTAAAGGGAGTTGGAATCTAGTAATACTTCTTAATCGTTTAAAAATCTCATTCAAAACTCACCTACTTTGTTTAAACCACAGGACACACACTGCTGGGCTGTCCATTACATACATATATAAATGTGTCTTTCAGCCTTCTTCAATTACACTGCAAGTCTTGTGCATATAGAGGCTGTTATGTAACTGATCACAGTAGGCAAATGGATGTGTAATCCCAGATTACAAACAAGCAACAAAGAGCACATGAAGGGGTCATTCCTCCCACTGCCTATACGCTGCTTTATTCAAAGCCAGGCTCACAACACAGCCGTTCGGACAAATAAACACTCTCACCATGGATACACATACATCTGTGTGTGTGGTTTGCTCATTAGTGCTGGTTTAAAACTGTTTTTTTTTTTTTTTCTGTTTTTACTCTGTACAGTTTGTTCCAAAAAACTTAAATGAAAACATATAAAGTAAATGGAACGAATATACATTTAAGTTAACTAGAGCACCCGGAGGAAACCCACGCGAACACGGGCAGAACATGCAAACTCCTAACTGATCTGCCATCTGACCTAACTGAGGCTCGAATCAGCGACCTTATTGTAGTGAGGCGACATCGCTACCCACTATGCCACTATTATTATTATTATTACTATTATTACTATTATGAATTATTAGTATTACTGTTGTTTTTTGTTCTTGTTGTTTTTTAAAATGAATGGTATAATTAATACTATTATTATCAGTAGTAGTAGTTGTAGTATTACAACCTTTAAACAAAATTAAATTAACTCAGTTTTAAAATCCTATTCAAATATAATAAAGTCAAACACTTTTGTTATTATTATTAATAATAATAATAATAATAATAATAATAATAATAATAATAATAATAATAATAATAATAATACTTTAACTTGCAACTAAAACTTATAAAAACATTTAAACATAAAACTGCCTCAAAATATTTATTTTAATAAATTAATATTAGATTAACCTATGATATTAAAACATTGATGGAAATAATAATAATAATAATTAATATTATATTATGTTATATTATTAGCGAGGCAATGGCGCAGTAGGTAGTGCTGTCGCCTCATAACAAGAAGGTCGCTGGTTCAAACCTTGGCTCAGTTGGTGTTTCTGTGTGGAGTTTGCATGTTTTCTCTGCCTTCGCGTGGGTTTCCTCCAGGTGCTCTGGTTTCCCCCACAGTCCAAAGACATGCAGTACAGGTGAATTGGCTCGGCTAAATTGTCTGTAGTGTATGAGTGTGTGTGTGAATGTGTGTATGCATGTTTCCCAGAGATGGGTTGCGGCTGGATGGGCATCCGCAGCGTAAAAACTTGCTGGATAAGTTGGCAGTTCATTCCGCTGTGGCGACCCCAGATTAATAAAGGGACTAAGCCAACAAGATAATGAATGAATGAATAATTAATAATAATGATAATTCCTTACATTTATATAGCCCTTTTCTAGACACTCAAAGCTCTTTACACATTGGGAGGAATCTCCTCATCCACCATCAGTGTGTAGCATCCACCTGGATGACGACAGCAGCCATATTGCGCTAGACCACACAACACACACCAGCTGATTGGTGGAGAGGAGACAGAGTGATGAAGCCTATTATGATAGGGAGATGGTTAGGAGGCCATGATGGACACTGACCAATTAGCAAATTGGGCCAGAATGCCGGGGTTAAACCCCAACTCTTTTTCAAAGGACATCCAGGGATATTTAAGGACCACAGCGAGTAGAGACCTCGGTTTAACGTCTCATCCGAAAGACAGCTCCCACTGAGCAGTATAGAGTCCCCTTCACTACACTAGGGCAGTAGGACCCACACAGACTGCATTTATAATACAATAAATGTAAATAATGCAAAACTGTTGCAAATTCTATATTATTTTTATTGTTATTATTATTATTGTTGATTTTGTTTATGATGTTCCTGTTTTTAAATAATAATAATAATAATAATAATAATAATAATAATAATTCAAAAAAATACAAATAATTAAAAATATTTCAATAATAATTGGCGTTTCTGTGTGAAGTTTGCATGTTCTTACCGTGTTGGCGTGGGTTTCCTCCGGGTGCACCGGTTTCCCACACGAGTCCAAAGACATGCGGTATAGGTGAATTGGGAAGGCTAAATTGTCTGTAGTGTAAGTGTGAGTGAATGAGAGTGTATGGGTGTTTCCCAGTACTGAGTTGCAGCTGGAAGGGTATCCGCTGTGTAGAACATACGCTGGATAATAATAATAATAATAATAATGAACTAATTTAAACAAAAAAATGAGCATTTAATTCACATCTAAAATATACAAAAACCGAAGTAAAAATAAAAAATGCATGAAAATAAAAAATAAGGGTAATTACAACATTTGCAAATTCTACATTATTATTATTACTATTATTATTAGTATTATTACTACTACTACTACTAACACTAGTAGTTTTGATTGCTACATAAAATGAACAACTGTTGACTTTTCAGTGAGCAATTTCATTTTTTAGATAGTATTTCACAAGCTAAATCACTGCTGAGCATATTTTCAAAACTATGTATGGAATTTCCTCTATACTAAGAACCACTTTATCACATCAATTCTTCAAAACATCCATTCACATTCAACCAACATCAAGCATCTCTTTTCAGTCTGGTATAATTCCAGCATTCTGTCTCGTTTCCAACAACAACCTAGCTTATGTCTCTTTCTTACTTTCAGCTGACCCCAGATCAGCCAGCGCTTGATTCAGAATCAGTCACAGTCATCACAATAACAATCTCCCCTTTGCCTGCACGTCAAGATCTTCAGCCCACAATGACCTCAGATCAGGTCTATTCAGCTAGTAGGGCTCTTAAAGCCATTTCTGGTGCATCCGTATACACTACACATTAGCTGTGAGAGGCACCTCCGCCGACCGCTCACAGACAGAGAGCTCTTATCTGGGTTACGGATTGTCTCTAACACAATAGCCTTTCAGATTCTTGCCCTCCAAAGCACAAGACAGGCACTGAACATCAGCAAGGGACTGGAAAAGAAAATGGATATACCCCCTTTATCCTTACTCACTGCATCAAAAAAGAAAAAAAGAAGAAAAAAACAGGTAAATGAGGTAAAATAGGTCATCCTTTTCTGCAAGTATTAGATTTTTTTGTTGCAATTAATTGCTGTAGCTTTAATTTATATTGTATTTTATATGGTATTATCACAGTACTGACCTAAGCAGAAAGGAAGATTACTGGTCTACTAAAGGAGGTTGAGCCTTCTCATTTATGGATTCTAAACTCTGGAATAGCCTTCCTAATAATGTCTGAGGCTCAGACACAATCTCTGAGTTCAAAAGTAGTGATCTTTTTAGTAAAGCATACACACAGTGCATCACATAATGGTTTGATGCATGAGTGTGCTTCATGCAGGTGAGTGGGCTTGACAAACCACCTGTAGGACAAACTCCTCCTGTCTTAATGCATCAGATGTTTTTTTTTTTTAGAAATATTAATGTTTTACATGTTTGTTTCTATTTTTGTTTATATAACAGACCCTCAAGTTTTTTTTTTTTTTTTTTATAATGGTAATTCCTAGAATTTTGCAGACAATTATGCAATAATATATATATATATATATATATATATATATATATATATATATATATATATATATATATATATATATATATATATATATATATATTATTATTATTATTATTATTATTATTATTATTATTATTATTATTGGTAGCCTATAGAATTCTAAGGATTTATGTTCTATTCTATTATGTTAGGTTTGCAATCTGACACAATGACAATGAGACAAATCATAGATATTGGCTTTTTTTTGGTCTTGTCAAGACAAGATTTAAAACAGATCTAAAATGAGATGATTTAAGCCAAGGAAAGGTTTTATAAATCATATTTTTATCCATGATCTTACTTTCAGATTTCACTCCCCAGTGCATATCTGACATCATGTACCTCACTCCGGACATGCGTTAGGGCTTCCCCTACTGCAGTGGTTCTCAAACTGTGGTACGTGTACCACTAGTGGTACGCAGGCTTCCTTCTAGTGGTACGCAAAGAAATGAAATATGTTATGTACATGCTAAACACATTTCAAAATTTATTAAAAATGATGTATATAATATGCCATATATGACATATAGCCTATATTTCTGAGGCAATCTGCCACTTTGTATTAACTGTGCAGAGTTGTAGCTGCTTTACTGGGCCTACTACGCTACTGTATTTCAATACTGCTCATTTTGGTGGTACTTGGATAGACAATTCTTTTCTGAGGTGGTACTTGAAAAACGTTTGAGAACCACTGCCCTACTGTAAAACACCTAAAACACGGATTGCTGTATAACTCGTCAATGACAGGAAAGCGTTTTCTTTTGTTAACTGCAGGAAAAGAATTAAAGTCATTTATCGATTTGACGCCAATCATAATACCAGCCATACACATAAAGCATAAATAATGCCCTTCAATTTGGTCATGCCCAGTGGCAATTATCCTGGACCAATCTCCAACATTGTAAGCTGATTGCTTTTCTGTTTCTTCCATTGCTCCATTTGTTAGATGTTTACTCCCACTTTTTTTTTTTTTTTTTTGCAGTCTGAAGTGTGTCAAAAGCACAAAACGCCCAATTCTCGACAATGAAGAACTCACGCTTCATCCGCATCAGCTTACTGCAGGGAGCAATCACCCCCCATCCATTTAATGCAATAATTGTGAGGGCGCAGGTGAGACTTAATTTTTCGAGAGACCAGCAAGAGATACTCAAATATATCACGTGTGCTGCGTATGCAACATCTATTAGTCATATAAAACTAAATTAAAATAAATACAATTTGATTATATGGTTTGGAATTAGATGTTTTATGACATTATTTAAATTTTTTGCGATTATTTTACGTTTAATTTAATTTGCGACTTTTTATTGATTTCGCACTGGATTCAGCAATCGAAGAACTACTAGAAAAACTAGGAGGCCTGATATATCTGCTGCTCATTTATAGCACCTTTTCTTTTCTATCATACTTTTATAGCATCAATTTTACATTGATATTTAATATCTCTAGTTTAAATGCACTATGAACAGCAGCTACTCTAATTATTTTCTTTGTTCTCTGTTTCCACCTGATGTTCATGCTAAGGCCTCTGTAGATTGTGCAGTGCCGTTGATGTGACCTGTGAAGTGATGATGCCAACCATCAAGAACCTCAAGGACAACACATATAAAGAGAGGATGCCAACCATAGAGGACTACCAGAGGTATTCATAATCCTGGACCAGGCCATATCCTGAGCAGATGCTATGGTGATCATGGAAGAGTGGAGATCCTGATACTGATTTCTGAAAGACCCCAGTGACAGACGAGTCTCCGCATTGTCCCTGTGGGCCAGCCTGTACACACGCCGGTCACCTACTCATACAATTAAAGTCAGAATTATTAGCACCCCTTTGATTTTTTTTTCTTTTTTTTTTAATATTTCCAAAATGATGCTTAACAGAGCAAGGAAATTTTCACAGCATGTCTGATAATATTTTTTCTTCTGAAGAAAGTCCTATTTGTTTTTTTTTTTGTTTTGTTTTTTTTTTTGGGGGGGGGGGTGCTAGAATAAAAGCAGTTTTTAATTTTTTAAAAAACATTTTAATGTCAAAATTATTTGCCCTGCAGAACAAACCATCGTTATACAATAACTTATTTACAAATATTTTTTACTGCCATCATGGCAAAGATAAAATAAATCAGTTATTAGAAATTAGTTATTAAAACTATTATGTTTAGAAATGTGTTGAAAAAATCTTCGTTAAACAGAAATTGGGGGAAAAAATAAACAAGGGGCAAATAATTTAGGGGGGCTAATAATTCTGACTTAAACTGTACCTGCAGCTTCTCCACAATAGACATCTAGCATTCTCCAGCATCCGGTGCCTAGACTGCAGCTCTGTACAAAAAGTTTGGCCAGAGGAGAAATTGACTTTTGAGCCTGGATTCTCTCAAGGTTTTTTTTCCTTCACTTTCGTCAATTGTTGAAGTTTGTCGGCACATTCACCACTGGTATGCTTTGAGACTTGTGGAGCTGTGCTTCGAGGGATTTGCTCTTCAGTGTTTGGACTTTCAGTAGTGAAAATAAACCATATTGAACTGAACTGAACTGGACTGACAGTTTAAATTTACTAGAATTTCATTTTACCAGGACTTCTATGTTAAGGTGCTTTGACACAATCTACATTGTAAAAGCTCTATATAATTAATTGAATTGAAATAGGGAAATAATCACAAACAAAAGTTGGTGTATTTTTTTAATGTGTATAAATGTTTAGAGCAAACATATTAAATTTTAAAAGGATGATAAAGTACAATAGGTAACACTTAGTTTCATACATAGTCTCATTAGTTTTTAATAGACTTTATAATAAATATAGATAATAAAAATCTACAGGGAGATAAGGCAAGATTATAGGCATTTGTTAAAAATACCAATACATTTTAACGCTAGCTTTATCAGGCTTTTTTAAGAAACAAAAATGAAAAAGAAATTGACATCGCCTGACATTAATTTAATGCTTTAGTAGTTGTCATAACATTGACTTCAGGTACGTTAACTGACGTTAAAAAAAGGACCTTACTGTACAGATTTAATGAACAAAAGGCCTATAAATAGTTGTAGGCTAGATTAACATGTGAAACGTTGAAAGTATATTGCTTTATTTACTATAATAATTCTTCAAGCAACAGTGCTAACACAGCAATCTGGATATTATTAAAAGACATGGTAAAAAGTTGAAATAATGAATCATTACTCACTATTATTTTGAAATGCCCTTGTTTTCAGTATTGCGCATTTTGATTATCATGATATATTGAATATCGGCATGTGTCTACTTGTCACTCAAAAAGCAGTGAACGATACTGCCATTGTTTTACATAAAGGCTGTAATTAGCTCCACATCTCAGGAATAAATCCTGTAATTTAAATCGGGCAAATAAATGTATCAGAACATGTCGACAAATACAGGCATAATTCGACACGTTTGCACCTCTGAAAATGCTGCTGAGTGGTATTGTGGTGCCATTACGCTCTCTGGAAAAAAGATTGTGGTAAATGATGTCATACAATAACTCAATCAACAGTCTTGTATGGGCATCAAATTACACAGCTTGCAGCTCATGTCTTGAAGCATTGTCTGAGGACATCTCTTGTACACTGCTTGCCATTTGGATCATTGTCATTTCTTGTGCAATGTTACTGTATAATATGCTTCTATAAAGAATGATCAGATCATGCCATGTAACACTAAAATCCCTTTAAGGAAATTCATCACACTCAGCGGTCATCTCAGTAATACTCTCAGGCAGCTATTTCTGGTCACACATATATGAAGGCCTTTCTCAATGGAAAAACATTTTAGTTCCTAGTAGGAATGCTCCGATCAATTGATCAGAGATCAATATCAGCCAACAATCACATTTCATTTCGGTACTCGCCAATCCGCCCAATCCCATTAACCGATTGTGAGGAAATACAGCTATAATATATACAGATGTGGAGCAACCTCTGTTTACAGTCTATTGACGTGACTCTTTTGAGAGAAGGTCTCTTTGTTGCAGCTATTGTATATCCAGTGTTTTGAGTTGCTTGAGCTGTTTTATCTATTGTTTTCTGTAAAGCTGCTTCTGGCCATAACATGTTCACACCTAAATATAAGAGATGTGTTCAAGGGATTATATGCTGCATCCTTAATTTATTTTCTTAGGAAAGGTGAGATCTCCACTTAAGTATCATACTTAAGTGCTTTGTGCATTATAAAGCTTAAAGCATCAGAATCAGTTCTCTGTACTGGCCGATCACCATGACAAGAAATCGGTACTCTGTATCGGCTGCAAAAATCTTGGTCGGAGCATCCCTATTTCCTACAACTACTGATTGAGGTATAGCTGCTTTTTTGCACTGAATAAATTATTTTAGATACAGTAACTTGTTTTCCCAGCAGTGCTAGATTGCGGTTGCATAAAACTAAGCAGAGTAGTTGGCAATTCATTCTACTATAGTTATTGTTGATAAATCATGGATTAAAGGAAAATCAATGAATCAAAATTTGCTTAGACAAACTAAAGGGGCTACTGTAATGACTAATTAAAGAATATACATTTATATAATCGAGTTTGCGACGCAGTGGCACAGTAGGCAGTGCTGTCGCCTCACAGCAAGAAGGTCGCTGGTTCGAACCTCGGCTCAGTTGGCGTTTCTGTGTGGAGTTTGCATGTTCTCCCTGTGTCCGCGTGGGTTTCCTCCGGGTGCTCCGGTTTCCCCCACAGTTAAAAGACATGCGGTACAGGTGAATTGGATAGGCTGAATTGTCCGTAGTGTATGTGTGTGTGTGTGAGTGAAATAGGTTGCAGCAGGTAGGGCATCCGCTGCGTAAAAAACATGCTGGATAAGTTGGTGGTTCATTCCACTGTTGTGACCCCTGGATTATTAAAGGGACTGAGCCAACAAGAAAATGTATGAATGAATAATATAGTTTTGGCAACGCAGTGGCTCAATAGGTAGTGCTGTCGCCTCACAGCAAGAAGGTCGCTGGATCGAGCCTCGGCTGGGTCTGTTGGCGTTTCTGTGGGGAGTTTGCATGTTTTCCCTGTGTTCGCGTGGGTTTCCTCCGGGTGCTCCAGTTTCCCCCACAGTTCAAAGACATGCGGTACAGGTGAATTGGGTAGGCTAAATTGTCCGTAGTGTATGAGTGTGTGTATGAGTGAAATAGGTAGCAGCAGGTAGGGCATCCGCTGCGTAAAAAACAAGCTGGATAAGTTGTTGGTTTATTCCACTGTGGTGACCCCTGGATTATTAAAGGGACTAAGCAGAAAAGAAAATGAATGAATTAATAATCTATTTGTCATGATTCTGGTTTGATCATTGTTAACATCTTCCCCTCTGTGTCCTCCTCTAAGCTTTTAGCTCTTGTAATCAGCGTGAGCGCTGATCACCAGTCACCTGTTCTCGCTTTACCTTTATTGTCATTCCTATATCTCACTCCCTTTCATTCCCTCCGTTGTCAGTTTATTGTTACCTTGTGCGTACCATAAGTGCATCTTGCGCGCAACTAACCTGTGTTTTTCTGTCCAGTCCTGTCTTGTCTTGTTCTCATATGCTCTCCGTTGTGGGTACAAATTATTTGATCCTCTAGTGCATTCTCATCATTGAATGTGCTCAGATTACCAACACCCGGAGGTCAGACGTTCTCATCGCAGTGGTGAGCTTACAGGACCATCCAGTCGGCTCTTTCTCTTGCTCTCTGCCAAGAGGGGGGCTGTTTGAGTTTCCTTCCTGAAAATCCAGCTCTATGTGTTTTGCTATACGACAGACTGCCTTGTTTGATATTTTTCTTCATTAAAGAACTCTGTTGAACTGCACCTTTGGCCTTCATTCTGTTTTGTGACACTAGTTCCAAATTAACAGTACTATATAAAACTGAAAAATTATATTCTTTGCACTTTGTTCAAAACTCTAGCAGCCCAGGTTTGCCCATTGGCAGATCCCAAAATTATGCAAATATGGTATCAATGACTGTGCCTTTTTCTTTGTAGATCCATTTAAGCCAAATAAACTCTTTTGTTGATTAGATTTGGGTGGGTTAAACAGGTCTGGACAGGTTATTTCATCTACCTCATTTACATACTTTCCACCTCCACCTAAAAGGGCACCTATGTCATCCCTTTTTCAAGATTTAAGATGAGTCTTTTGTGTCTCCAAATGTGTCAGAAAAGTTTCAGCTCAAAACAACAATCAGAGTATCTATTATACAATTCAGAATATTGGAATTTTCTCCTGTGAACACATTGTAGCTGTTTTTGTGTCCTGTGCCTTTAATGCTTGTTCTCCCCGCTGACCGTTCCCACGTGCCTGTCAGAGTGTGCCTCAATCTCCGGCTGCATCAGATAAACAGCACAGTGACAGACAAGAAGTAAGCAGATCTCATGAAATGTTTGTGAGAAATACTACAGTAAGAATTTTACCAATTATGATTATTTATCTGTTGTGGAGTTGCAACAATAAGTTACACACAATGTTGTTACGAAGTTCACACACACACACACACACACAGCGGACATATTTACACTGCGCAAAACATACACATAGTTTAACTTTGCCCTATTCTTGCATGCAAACGTGACAGGATACACATTAATATCCACTGCTGTATGGATGGGCGTTATGTTAATGTACAAAATAAAGCCACTTTAACGTCCACAAACTAGGATTGCCGCATCTTCTTTTAGAATTGTACTGACACTTGGTGATGAATTACATCGATTTTACCATCTTTAACTTACTTTATTGCAGCGTGCACAGTTTTAAAAATGTTTTAAACTTGTAAACCTCATTCTTGATCACATTTGATAATGCTTGATAATCACAGAGAACTGTACAGATCTTTTAATCCCGGTTGCTTTGAGCATATTCTGTCTTGTTGATATGATTATACACGTAACTACGAAGATATGTTAATACGTGGCTGTCATTTAAGTCAGTGAGCGAGGAAACTGCACTCCTACATCACATTGTGGTGGGCCTCAAAAAGGGAGAGATTTGGATCTTATTTTATCATCAGGAAATTTTTTAAAAGGCTTATAGTCTTTATATCACCCCAATATGTCTGTGGATACACTATACCTACACACACTTCTGTCCAAACAGTTTACAAAAGATAACTTTTATCATAGGTGCCCTTTAACACTGCCTCACCTAAAACATAAACAATAGACAGGACAATGTGACTAAAACTAGACTCTAAGAGACTCTTGCAGACTCTTGTAGACTTTTTGAGGATGACTGTTTGATTGCAGAACAACCAACACATTCTCAATAAAGAATTCTATGTAATGAGTCTCCTGGTTTGCTTTCCGAAAATACACAACAAAAGTTATAGGAACTAGCCTCCATGTCTTTCTCAGTTTTCAGAGAACTCTTTCCTGGGCCATTTTATTTGTTGTGATGGAGGACACTATGATCCAAGCTGTGTTTTCATTATGAATTGGCTGTACTGTATAACCCAGTATAATTCAAATGAAAACAAAGAATGAGGGGAAATCGTGTTATTTTGAACAAAAATGACTTTTTAGTTCTTTTCGACAGTTTGAAACAGCTTACCAAAGCAAGCTTTGTGAAGGAGTTTGTTTTGGCTCCTAAATACTTTTGTGATATCATTGGTCTATGGAGATCACGCAATCAGTGGATGTGTTCTGGAGCTCTGGCTTCTTTGACATGCAATTGATTTGGTATCTCATATCCATGGAGGTCAGACAGGAGCAAACCAACAACAGCAGCTTATCAACATGAATACCCTGGAGAGTCAAGAAGCAGAGCTGGTACAGCCCTTCCAGCTGCAACCCAGTAATGGGAATCACCCATGCACTCTCATTCACACACAAACACTACGGCAAATTTAGCTTACCTAATTCATCTTTAGTGCATGTCTTTGGACTGTGGGGGAAACTGGAGCACCCGGAGAAAACCCACGCCAACATGGGGAGAACATGCAAACTCCACACAGAAATGCCAACTGACCCAACCAAGACTCGAACCAGCGACTTTCTTGCTGTGAGGCAACAGTGCTACCCACTGCGCCACCGCACCCCCTGTATATGGCTTATGCAAGTTCAAAAAATCTCCAGAAATTGTTTAGAAACTCATTTATTACTCCACAAATACCCCTAGAATCAGAAGGTCCATAATGACCATATTTGGATTGGTTGTTATAAATGATAATGATATACATAATGTTAATTCATTCATTTATTTTCTTTTCGGCTTAGTCCCTTTATTAATCTGGGGTCACCACAGCGGAATGAAACGCTAACTTATCCAGCACATGTTTTACGCAGAGGATGCCCTTCCAGCTGCAACCGATCTCTGGGAAACATCCTCATACACTACGAACAATTTAGCCAACCGAATTCACCTGTACATCATGCACCTGGAGGAAACCCACACGAATGCAGGGAGAACATGCAAACACCACACATAAACTCCAACTGACCTAACCGAGGCTCTAACCAACGACCTTCTTGCTGTGAGGAGACAGCACTACCTACTGCGCCACTGTGTCGCCCTTTATGTAATGTTATACATGATAATATTAATGAGCTTCGTCCTAACATGCAGCTCTCACAGACAGACATATACACACACAGCATGATGTACTGAGAACACAAACAATATAATCATACTTAATGTTAATCTTTTTTACTTACTTAATGAGTAAATGTTTATTTTACCAACACTGAGTGAGCTCTCTAATATAAACCCATCTGAGTAGCATTAACCTATTTTTCTCCCAAGATCAGTTGTGTATAAAGGCTAAATTATAATTAAACCTGACAAAAAAAGACCAATAGAGGTGAATTGTGAATTGTGTAGCATTTTTGAGCTGTAATGTCAAAGAAAACACAGCCAGGAATCAATATCAATAATAATTAATGATACGACATGATTCAGCAGTCATCCGTTTGTTGAAACATATGCAGCAAATTTCACAATAAATATGATAAATAACAAATATAGAATAACATGTGAAGGGGATGCTGGCAACAGAATTCATTCATTCATTTTCTTTTTGCCATAGTTCCTTTATTAATCTGAGGTGGCCACAGCGGAATGAACCACCAACTTATCCAGGACATGTTTTATGCAGCAGATGCCCTTCCAGCTGCAACCAATCACTGGGAAACACTCATACACTCTCATTAACACTCATACACTACAGACAATTTTAGCTTTCGCAATTCACCTCTACCGCAGGTCTTTGGGGGAAACCAGAGCACCCGTAGGAAACCCACACGAATGCAGTGGCAATGGAATTGAGGATCCATATGCAGGTCTATTAGGAGAATAGCCAGGCAAGCAACGGTCAACACAGGGGCAAATCGGAAACCGAAGAGTCGTGGTCAATAAACAGGCAGATGGTCAAAGGCAGGCAGCGGGCAGGAATAAACAATAATACGGTAAGGCAAGGAAAATGTGTTGTAATGCTCACAGTACAGTTAAACAAGACTCAGCCCAGAGGTGTGCGTGTGTGCTGTGTATATAGTCCATATAATCAGGTCATAACGATCCTCCGGCTGTGTGAACCCGGAAGAGGTGAGTGTGAGTGATGCATGACTGAATATGTAGTTCTTTAGTGTGGTGTGTGTGTAGTTCTACAGCAATCCGCATGTATGTAAGCGATTTGAAAGGATAAGATGGTGATTGTGACACAATGAACATGGAGCTGATGAAATTTATAATTCAGTATATAATCCACATTTGGCAACGCAGTGACGCAATAGGTAGTGCTATCGCCTCACAGCAAGAAGATCACTAGTTCGAGCCTCGGCTGGTCAGTTGGCGTTTCTGTGTGGAGTTTGCATGTTCTCCCTGCGTTCGCGTTGGTTTCCTCCGGGTGCTCTGGTTTCCCCCACAAGTTCAAAGACATGCGGTGGGTGAATTGGGTAGGCTAAATTGTCCGTAGTGTATGAAAGTGAATGAGTGTTTCCCAGAGATGGGTTGCAGCTAAAAGGGCATTCGCTGCATAAAACATATGCTGGATAAGTTGGCGGTTCATTCCGCTGTGGCAACCCCTGGATTAATAAAGGGACTAAACCGAAAAGAAAATGAATGAATGAATCCACATTTTGCATCCTGACATGCATTGTTAACACATGGCTCAAGCATCGTTGTTCAGTAACTCATGAAAAACAATGTGTCTCCAGGTTTCAAAATAAAAGTCTCACATACATAGTAAATTAAATATAAACGTAAATAATCATAAAAATAACTGAGGGAGGAAATCCCACTAGGAAACTTTGTTGCTTATCAAACAAAGTCTGAGGTGTGCATTTTAATGATCCCGTTTGCAACATATCTGTCTTTGTTTTGACTAGTGATCTCCTGATGAAGTGACTACACCTCACGTCTAAATGACCTAGAACAGGGATGTCAAACTCAGTTCCTGAAGGGCCGCAGCCCTACACGGGTTAGTTCCAAAATACTTGTCTGCAAGTCAAACAAGCCTGAAGGACTCAATTAGTATGATCAGGTGTGTTTAATTAGAGTTGTAACTAAACTTTGCAGAGCTGTGGCCATTCATGAACTGAGTTTGACATCCCTAACAAGGAACATGACCTATAAAACATGCAAATGCTGAAGGCGTTCTTTTTGAGTCACGCAACAGTCTGTTTTGTGTTCTGATTGGCCTTTTGTCCACTGGAGTTTACACTTGCAGAATTTACATGAGAATAAGGAAACAATTGTGTTTGAGGCCATTTCCAGATATTGATCACGTATTATTTGACTATGCCTAGGTATACCAAGGTTTTCTTTATAGAGTGCCTTTAAAACATCTCTAGTAATACAAAGAAGATTGACCACAACTAAACACAGACACCACCACACATATGTTTTGCTGGACATCCCATCCGCCACTAGGGTTAATGGAGCTCAAAACCTCTCCAGCTCATGTAGTTGCACCCTACCATAATTAACGTCTCTGTTTGTGGCTTTCTGTTGTTTTATTTTATGCAAGAGTCATTAGTGGCGTAATTAACTGAGCTTCAGATGTGCATGTGCACTCACTGTGACTACCTTCCCTGAACAGTCTTTCTGCGGTGGCTGCTTGTGTATTTGTGTTGCTCTGATCATCAGCGTGTGTGGAGAGAGCAAAACCGGGAACAGAAAGGAAGTGACAGAGAGAGAAGAAATTGTAGGAGATATTGTTAATAGCTTTCTTAATTAGGCTCTCCGTTCAGTGTGTGGGTGGGTGTGTGCTGGAGACGGCGAGCCACAGCAGCGTAAGACATCTGACATGGTCCTACTGATCATTAAATATGTGACAGTGTGTGCACCTTGTCGTCATGACTAATAAACTGACTGAACTACTGTTTCTGAAGCAGACACATGGCACGAGGAGTTTCCACATTTTGTTGGCACATGACCAAGTCCGGCGAGAATAAAAACAGCAGAGTCGCTTATAACCGTAAGACGGGTGAATTAGCATGTCACTGCATTGTAATTAAAGCAAAGACAAGGGGGAGGGGGTAAACAAACACTAATGTTAATTTGATATTTCCACAGAACTTACTAACAACAACAACATAGGCACATAGTATTATGCTACAAGGCTAGTATAAAAATGAGGAGATTTAAAGATGACAAGTGATAATGCTTATTGAAATTCATAATCAAAGATGCAGGAAAATCGAAAATAAACAAAACTGGCTGTAGTGTGTTAATGTGTGTGTGTGTGTGTGTGTGTGTGTGTGTGTGTGTGTGTGTGTGTGTGTGTGTGTGTGTGTGTGCGTGTGTGTGTGTGTGTGGAGGAGGGGTATGGATGTTTCCCATGTATGTTTACTGGGTTGCAGTCGGAAGGGCATCCGCTGTGTAAAACATATGCTGGAAAAGTTGGCGGTTCATTCCGCTGTGGCAACCCCTGATGAATAAAGAGACTAAGCTAAAGGAAATGAATGAATGAGAGGTTTATTAAATAGGGCTGAGATCATAGCATGTGAAGATGGTTGCGTTTACAACCAATTCTGACTATCTAACTTATTTGGTCACTAAAACATTAATAATAACCAATGTGAATCAGAACCATTGCTTGGATATATTGAACACATGAAGAGTTCAGATGCAAAAACCTCTAATTGCCATCCGAAATTTCCCTCAAAAACAAGCAATTTTCTTAACCTCCTTTGATTATGATTATTTCACTTTTCAAATGATAAAAATACATTGAATTTATTGACAGAAGAGAAATTTACTGAGCGTACCCACAAGAGCCGGAGAAAAATGTTCATTTTAGAAGAAAGGTTTAGATGGCATTTAGAGGTTTTTGCATCTGAACTCTTCATCTGTTAATTTATTGATATATGTTGACATATTTATCATAAAAATACAGCAAACGTTCAGTCAATCCAAAAATGCTGAGTTGTTTCAATCCTAAATAGGGTTAAACATTGACAAGGTCAATACTACAAAAGTTACTAAGTAATAGTAACTAACTAAGATTACTAAGGCTATGTTAAAGTTATTTTTTTTGTCTATATTTTACCTAGTTTGGAAATTTAAAAAAAACTATTTTATACTCTTAGAAAACTTCTAAAAAAATGAATAAGTGAGTAAAAAATATTTAACATTTAACATTTATTTTTAAATGTTTGGTTAGCACTATCTAATATGGTTGTTTATTGTACGCAGTATTTACAAACACATGTTTAGCATTAGAATATTAGCACTATATTATTTTGACAGCCAATTCATTCATTCATATATTCATTCATTCATTCATTCATTCATTCATTCATTCATTTTCTTGTCGGCTTGGTCCCTTTATTAATCCAGGGTCGCCACAGCGGAATGAACCGCCAACTTATCCAGCAAGTTTTTACTCAGCGCATGCCCTTCCAGCCGCAACCCATTTCTGGGAAACATCCACACACGGATTCACACTCATACACTCCGGACAATTTAGCCTACCCAATTTACCTGTACCGCATGTCTTTGGACTGTGGGGGAAACCAGAGGAAACCCACGCGAACTCAGGGAGAACATGCAAACTCCACACAGAAAAGCCAACTGAGCCGAGGCTCGAACCAGCGACCTTCTTGATGTGAGGTGACAGCACTACCTACTGCACCACTGCTTCGCCCTTTGACAGCCAATGCGATAAAAAATTTGAAAATTCACTCTTCACTTTTAAAGTTTCACAAAATATATATGTAGCAATATGGCTATTTAGAGTGAATATAGGCAATGTATTTTGTTGCATTCAAACAAAACAGATTTATTAAACAGGTAAATTTATTAAAATAATATTTTAGTCAGCAAACATATTTAGAAATTGATAGATAATACAATTACATTCAAGAAAAATTCATGTAAATTTCAACTATATATTTCAATTTGTTGCTTCTCTTGATTTGTCCGCTTTTTTGTTTTAATATTTTTCTATAACACATAAATTTGGGTGTACTAGTTTTTGGACCGTTATCGTAAGTTATTTTGTTAGATAAGCTCCAGATTTGTCTAATCTAACGTATTTTCACAAATATAATATTGTATAGCTTCATGTTAAAAATATGAGTTTAAAAGAGAGATTTGTGAGGGGGATACTTATGTATAGACTGAGCACTGTATGTGGAGACATTATTAAAAGATTTTATTTAACAATTCTCATTTATTAATTTTTCTTTACTTCACTTGAATGGGCTGTTCATAAATCTGTTGTGAAACCTTTATAATCATGACATAGCACATTACATTTTATGCATGCTTATGACAACTGTCATTAAGTGTTATCAGCTCATTTATATCATTTTAAATGCAAAAATGACATTTTTGAGACATATTTGTCATAAAAATTTGACAACAAGACAACATAACTTGTCATGAATCTGCCATTAACATGATGGGCATAAGGTCATTACAATTGTGTCATGAACTGCATAACAGTGTCATTAACATTTTTCTTGACCTCAACTACAGTACAAATTGAAATGTAATTAAAATAGCATCAAATATTAATTGAGCACAGTGATAGTTCAGTTAAGTCAAGTGGCACAGTGCTGCCATCAGCTGATGCGATCAGCTGACTACGTATCTCCTCCAACCACTGTCATTCTTCTACTAGACCGGTTACATATATAGGGCATGCAGCTCAGGGAAGTTTGTTCAAACTGTCCGCAACCCTCCCTCCCCTTTTTTAAGTTCAAATATACTTTCTGTCTCTCATCTCCTCGCATTTCAGACTAGCAAGGCCCCAAGTCTTAGCTGTTACAAACCTTACTGCAGAAGGACAGATCTTCTCCACAGCAAGCTATAGCAAAGACTTCCTAAGATCAATCACCAAGTCTTTATAAGACAACCCAATGACAACCCAATTTAATCCTTATCTCATGTACTTGCTCAGTTTGTGGTTCTGTTGTATGTTGCATAATGTTTTATGTGCTAATAACCATGAAGCGAGAACCCACATTAGGATCCATACCAACAAATACAAATTGGTCAATAAATGTATCTTAACTTGCTAAACTGTTCCTGTCTGAAATGACATCTTAGTGAGAAATGTTAATGACAAATTCAGTTCCGCTGAAAGAAAATGATCAGAAAAATATTTGTGACAATCATAATGGCCTCATGACATGACATATTGATGACAACTTATGTTGTCTCGGTAATGTCTAGTTGTCATGACAAAGACAAAGACAGGTTATGATATTATGTAACCTTAGCTAATGAGCTATTGACACTGAGCTAATGGCACTTAATTACAGCTGGGGCATACTATCTCGTTCATATTCATGACATGTGTCATGCCATGATTACAAAGACATCATGACGGTCTTATGAACATCCTTTCAATCTTATAAACAAAACCTTCCCTGACTTCCGGTTTTATAAAAGCCTTTATGAAATTCTCTTAGCAATGGGATGTTTCTAAACACTCTAGAGAGCCTTTCATCTGTTCTTTGACTCATAAAACAGATCCTTGAAATGCTATTTATATATATATATATATATATATATATATATATATATATATATATATATATATATATATATATATATATATATACATACATACATGTATATATACATATACACACACACACACACACACACACACACATATATATATATATATATATATATGTGTGTGTGTGTGTGTGTGTGTGTGTGTGTGTGTGTGTGTGTGTGTGTGTGTGTGTGTGTGTGTGTGTGTGTGTGTATATATATTCAAATAGCCAAAATTACAAGTTTCATTCTTTTAAATGCGATTAATCGCGATAATTTTTTTTAAAGTGTGATTAGTTAGAACAATTTTTAATCGACTGACAGCACTAATATATATATATATATATATATATATATATATATATATATATATATATATATATATATATATATATATAGTGCTGTCAATCGATTAAAAATTTTTTCTAATTAATCATATTTTTTTTTTTTAAATCATCGCGATTAATCACATTTAAAAGAACGAAACTTGTAATTTTGGCTATTTGAATGTAAAATTAATGTAAACGCAAGACAAATACTATTTAAATTCAAAATATAATTCATTATTAGAATTTTTGTTTAACTTGTAACAGATTTCTTCATGTAAACAACATACTCACAATAAACCATCAAGATCCTGGCTTGACAGCCATATTTATTACAGAAATAAAAGCACAGGCATGTTAATGCCATTTGAATTTCAAAACAAGCAATGCCAATAAAGAAAACATTGATTTCCATGTTGGATTCTAAGTGGCCTGCAAAAAATGCCAAAATACAAGTATTACAGATATGGAAAATAATAATAATAATAATAAAGTATTGAATACAAACAATTGTACTAATTGCAGGGCTGGACGGCACAAAATAATCGGCGCTGGCATTTTGGGCCAGAGCGGCCCACTACATCAATCAAAACGCTCCCCATCACCCCACGCCCTTGAATATGTTTACCAATTCCCATTCTATAAATGCACAAAAGCCATACTGTATATAGGAAATAACGAGAGTTGACAAATTTAAAACTTAATTTTTTTAAATTATTATAATAAAATTATAACACACAATGGAAATGTGGGTGCCTGTGTGTTTTGAGGGAGCCTAATAAATAATGAAAATAAAAAAAAAAGCCTGCTGACACACACAGTTATTGTTGATTAATAAAATAAAGATAAATAATAAAAGCAATGTATCAGAGACCCTTAAAAAATGTTTAACTCAACAATTAAACATCAAACGTAGCTAAAAGATTTTTCATTGTCAATCAAATGAACATGAACAATTGAAAAATGCAATTTGTTTGGACCCGAAGTACAAAACCTGCTAAAGTTGCACACTAGTTTGGTCATGTATAAATATCGTTATAACCATATTGTATAAATATTATTGTCACTATAAGCCTACATCATGCTGACGATCAAAAACACAATGTAATGGTATCTCATGCAATTGTCCTCTGACCGAGTGCATCTTAAAATACATGACTGACACCCCTCAGAGAGCTTGAGAAGCAGACATTCTTTATAATTTGTAAAATAAAGACTTGCAGGTTGAGAAAACAGCATAGGAGGAAGTTTCCGCAGGCCGTGGTGCAGATTAAAATTAAAAAAAAAAAAAAGGTATATTTTTATGGACAAATAGGTAACTAGATAAAATAGACAAGAATATATTGATCTGTGCAGGCAAAAGCCTGCTCTCCGCTTCTGCTCTCCCGCACGCGAGTAACAGGCGTGACTCTCGACTATTTTGACACACCTACATTACACAGAGCCAAACATGGAAGTTTGTGATTGGGTTAGCCCAATGTCAATAAAGAAAAGAACCAATGGGCTGCAGATTATGTCACATGGGCCGCTCTGTCCGAAAAAAAAAAAAAAATCTTACTTTCAGAGCGCGACAGCTCACAGGAGCGTGACAGCTCGTCAACCACTTAGGGAGAAAAACATGACAGCCTGCTAAGTGTTTTATGGGCCGATCAGATCATAAGAAGATGATCAGCCCAGCCCAAAAAGTACTTCGACCAAGCGGGAAACTGTCCGGTCTGTCGTGGCCACAACAGAAAAAAAAAAACTGCAACTGCGTTAATTGCGTTAATTTTTTTAACGTGTTAATTATTTCAAATTAAGCGCATGTGTTAACGCGTTAATTTTGACAGCACTAATATATATATAAATTATATATATATAAATTATATATATATATATATATATATATATATATATATATATATATATATATATATACACACACAAACAGTTGAAGTCAGAATTATTAGCCCCCCTGAATTATTAGACCGCTTGTTTATTTTTTTTCCCAATTTCTGTTTAACAGAGAGAAGATTTTTTTTCAACACATTTCTAAACAATAGTTTTAATAACTCATTTCTTATAACTGATTTATTTTATCTTGGCCATGATGACACTTCTATACAGCCTAAAGTGACATTTAAAGGCTTAACTAGGTTAAATAGGTTAACTAGGCAGGTTAGGGTAATTAGGCAAGTTATTGTATAATGATGTTTTTTTCTGTAGACTATCGAGAAAAATATATCTTAAAGGGGCTAATAATTTTGTCCCTAAAATGGTGTTTAAAAAATTAAAAACTGCTTTTATTCTAGCCAAAATAAAACAAGCAAGACTTTCTCCAGAAGAAAAAATATTATCAGACATACTGTGAAAATTTCCTTGCTTTGTTAAACATCATTTAGAAAACATTTAAAAAAGAAAAACAAAATCAAAAGGGGGCTAATAATTCTAACTTCAACTGTATATAATTTTATTGAGATTTTTTAAGGATTAATAAAAAAAACATTAATTCTGCCTATCCAGCTAAGAACGTCTCGACAGAACTGTTATAACAAAAAAAAAAAAAAAAAAAATTCAGTGTAACAAAAATACAATTGAACAGTATATCCAAGGAAACCTGCAGGTTTCTGATGTTTTGTCTCACATGAGTCTTATCAGTGAGGACACAACACCGGCTGGAGAATAACTTCCCACAGAGACTCTTTTTATTGTCCCAAGGCACCAGCTCCAAAGACAATAGCAGCAAGCAAACAAGCCCCTGGGGGCACAACCAAATAAGACAGACAGACTTGTTTTTGACCCCAGATTGGATGAAATGAAACTCACAGTGAGTCTCAAAATGAGGCGGAGCTGAAAATCAAACAATACATAATACATCTGCCCTCAAATATCCACAATTATAAATGATAAACGTTTCAGAATAAAGCACTCAAGGTTACGTTGATGAACACTTATAAATAATTCAAGATACTGCATAAAAGACCTCTTCACTCTGCCACAGCTCTGCCTTTGATTCTGAGCCAGGAGAAAAGTCTAAAACACAAAGTCTCGATCTCAAACATTCTGCTAATGTGACACGGCTGCCTCTTTGTTAGTACAGGGATTAAAGAGCTTTGGAGCTTTCAGAAACTTGGTTTTGACTTGCATTTGATAAGCAACATGCCTTAAATGAACTAGTCTTTTTTTAGTATGTGACTCTGCACTGTCGTGAAGAGATAATAGCAACTAGTAAAGCGGATTTCATCATTCCTGAACAACAATTGTGTACCTTTTCCTCACAGGATCTGAGAGAATGCCTAGTCGTATTGCAATTTTCCCATGGGATACATTCACCAGAAAGCAATGTTGCATCAAATAAAGGTTTCTCTACCATTTAAATGCTTTTGTGGGAAGTTTGAGAAGCGTCATTTGTCAATTTACCATTTTATTAGCATTTCTTATGTTCACAAAGCCCTTGTCAGTGCCATTGAATTTTCAAAACCATTTGGATTTATTTATGCATCTATGATATCATCATATCATAATGTAATGATATCATGCATGGTCACACTTTGCAATAAGGTTCATTAGTTAATGCTTTTACTAACGTGCACAATGTATGAACAATACTTGTACACCATTCATTAATTATAATTTAACATTTACTAATGCATTGTTAACTTTCAGATTCATTCTTGTAAACATTAATTAATAAACTGAACTAACAAGAACTAACAATGAACAACTGTATTTCCATAAAATAATGTTAACTAACATGAACAAACACTATTGTTCATTGTTTGTTCATGTTAGTAAATGCATTAACTTATATTAACTAATATAAGCTTATTGTAAAGTATTAAAAATAAAATAAATTACTTTATAAATATTTTAAATATTTTAAAAAGTGTCCTAATAAAAACACTAATAACAAACTCCATCAGGCACAGTATGGAGGTAGCAAGACCTTTGAACAATTGAGCAATGAACTATACTACAACTCTTAAAAAAAGCTATTTATTATTAGAGGAAATATATTTAAACCTCTACTTTTTCCTTTAACAGATGTGCAGACTCAGCAGATGTGTGAAAAAGTAGAAGAACATGACAGTGATTGAAAAAGTCTGACAATGTACAATACTGGGAAACGTGTCATCCGTGAAAAACCTGGTGGGCATCATGTTTCTGTTGGAAACTTTGACATTGCTCTTTGTAAAAAAAAAAAAAAAAAGATTTCTGCTTATTTTATAGCCTGCACAGTCATAAACGATCAATATTTTTAGTTTCTGATGTTTAGATGCTTGTAAATGGACATTTCATGGGGAAGAAATTAGTGTAAAAAAAATATCAAGCAAAAACTGTACATCACGCAGCCACTAGAGTGTTATTTGTAAAGGTACAGCTTTTCACTTTGATTGAATAGGGGTTGCCCTAAAATAACATTTTGGAGTGTCTATTAATTTATTTTTACAAAAGTGAAAGAAAGCATATTCGATGAAAGCAAAATGCCTACTATTTTAAATTCTTTCTGGAAATAAAATGTAAAAATGTTACACGTATTTATATAAAAATTACATTTCACACAATATCTTATTATTTCCCAGAGATGGGTTGCAGCTGAAAGGGCATCCGCTGTGTAAAACATATGCTGGATAAGTTGGCGGTTCATTCTGCTATGGCAACCCCACATTAATAATGGGACTAAGCCGAAAAGACAATGAATGAATGAATGAATGAATGAATGAATGAATGAATGAATGAATGAATGAATAACTTATTACATTTACATTATTTACAGTTTGAAGGATGGTACCAACATATTGTATAAACATGTAAATATGCCATGAATTAGTTTTTTGCTCGGTGCACATTTTAGTGGTTCTCTTCCATAAATCACTGTAAAAATTTATGATAGTGATTCTGATATTTCCTTTTAATTAAACTGGACACATTCTAAAGTATGGGGGAAATTAAATGTATATTACACTTTTATTGTTCTGATACTATACTAAAAACCCACTTTCATCTTTAACACAATCTAAAAGTACAAAAGAAAGCTACTAATGCAAGGTAAACATTAATTTCTTCTTGATTATGAAAAAACAAATCAAGCATGTTGATTTCTTATGCACTGGAAAAAAAATTTCCTGATGCATCTTCATGTTGCATTAGTTTAGGGCTGAAACAATCATCCCCAATACGCTACAACTGTGTTTTTCCACAGCCTGCAGTTGCTGCTCACCCATTCTTCAATTCATTTGCACAGCAATCTGTTGCATGTGACTTTGCCCTCTTACCTTTTGCTGTCGCCTCGCCATGTCGGTCGGCTGTTTTGCATTAAAAGGATAGGCAATACACCGCATCACAAAGACGTACAGCTGGAGCCTCTTCTTCCTCTCCTCTTCCTCCCTCTGCATCTTTTCTAAATCATCCTTTTCCTTCTCGACCGCCACTGAGGGACTGGGGCTCGTCGGCCGGGCATTGGTGCTTCGGCTCGGCTGCAGCCCACCAGAGCTTTCGCTGGTCCGGCTTGAAGACACCCGAGGACCACCAGCCTTGGGCGCCGCCACCACTTTTCGCTCTTCTTCCACAACCTCATCCGCCTCCTCCTCGCTGGATGACGGGTCCAACATTTCAACGCAAGTTCTCGCTTCCCTGAAATCAAACGAGAGAAATGTTGTTTACTATTAAAAGCCCCTCGGTAACTCGGAAAAGTACCGAAGGCGCTTATTTTCATCCAAACGCGACATCAAAAGTGTCACTTACCCTCACAGCGAGTGAAAAAAGCTGCTCCAACAGCCAGTAGTCTTCCACCGAATTAAATTGTTGCTGCTTACGTGTTTAACTCTCGGTTTACCATAGCGGGTTGAAAGGAGATAGTACTGGGAGGGTCGTGAAACGATTGGCAGCTGATGTTTTCTGGTTTCCTCCGGCAGTCTTTTAAATTTAGCAGCGAACGGTACTGACAATGAGCGGCGCGCGCGCGGAGAGAGAGCTGACCGTGGTACTGAACTGAATTGAAGCTGGAGGGGGAGGGCGGTCATTGACGTGGTTTCCGCGACAGACACTATCGCTGTTTCTCTCTCGAGCACGATTTTCATCGCGTTTAATTGACTGTTAACAGCTGCTCTCCACCTGAAATGTTAGACACATCCAGATTTTTCTTCTGATATGACGGTCGTTACATGGAAGTTGAAGTATCTTTACTACTTGCTTTTAATTGGTTTTACTCAAACCAGCTGCGTTGTTGTTGTTGTTTTATGTGGTTTTAAAACCAGTGGTTAAATTCAGTTCAGTATATTCATATATTTTTATTTGTCAATAAAAACATAAGCAAAGCAGTGAGCAGCAAAAAAAAACTGGCATTCCCCATTTCTGTTTTTATTTGAGCAACTTAAACTGGTAAAAAATAAATAAAAATAAATAAAAATCTAGTAATTTTTTTTTTCGAAAGACTTTTGACTTTTTGACCACTGCATGTCTACTTACAATACACTATGTTTGTCGTGCTTAAGTGGACAAGACTGCAAGAAAATATTATAAGCTTTCTTGTAAGTCATATGAAGCTTTATTAATAGGCAAAATATAATTTTTGGGTACTTTTAATACTTTGTAATTTGATAAATTTAAAATATATATGCAATACAGTGGTGCTTTTAAGTGACAGTTCCACTAAATCAGGGTTCCCAAACTTAGCCCACAACCCCCAAAATAACAATGCCAGTGATTCACAACCCCCACATTCCTAGCAAAACATAGAAATGTTGCACACACATCAACAGGTCTATAAACATGAGTATTTTGACAACCAAAAAAGTGCAACAGGCTAACAACCATAGGCAATAATTTATATAGTCATTTATTCATTTGTTTAATTTAATATTAACCTCACCTAATGAGACTGGTGGACACAATGTTTTCCTCACTAGACTATTCTTGGTTTAATTTTGGAGACCGCCACTCAGAGATCATCCTCAGTGTTCAGTTGTGGCCTGTATTTATTTTTTTATGTATTTGATTGTTATAAAGATGTCAAAAAGTTTAACCTGATGCTATAAAATCAATCTGCTGCAGCTGACGCTATTTCTGTGTTGTTAGTCTAATGCAGGGATGGGCAAACTCGGTCCTGGAGGGCCGTTGCCCAGCACAGTTTAGCTCCAACTCTAATCAAACACACCTGCTTATAAATTTCTAGTGATCTTGAAGACACTGATTAGCTTGTTCAGGTGTGTTTGACTAGTGTTGAAACAAAACTCTGCAGGGACACCGGCCCTCGAGGATCAAGTTTGCCCATCCCTGGTCTAATGTAAACACAGCAATTCTATAAAAGAATTTGAAAGGCTGATGGCTATTTATTTAATGTTGTTGCTTTTTTATGTAACTATTTTTGACCGCTCTGGGTAATGGATAAAATATGGTAATACTAATTGTTTAATAAAATTTGTTTCATTTTTATTTTTTGTCCCGTGACCCCACAGGGGTCTCCAAATTTGCCCCCTTATAGGTGAAACAAAAAATGATCAATAAAAAGGTGTGAAGCACCAAAGGCGACCCTTATTAAAGTTAGTTTGTAATACTAATCAGGCTATTGTTCTCCATTAATCTTCAATTGAAGTTTTTTACAAGAGAAAAATCTATAAAAATTGTGAAGCTCTACATTAGTATAGCTTATTTATTGTTTATTCAAATGGCCAAATTCTAACTGAGAGAAATTGCTTAAAATGTCATTAAACTGCAGTATCAAGTGTTATGTTGCTCTTAAAGTTTTCCTTGATCAAAAGTACAACTTTAACTACTATTTAGCACCTTTTTGTATGTGTCTTCATCAAAATTGTACAAATAGTTGTAAACAAACAAAATCTTGCATGTAAATTTGTGCCCATATATGTCATAATGTGACAGGAAGCTCATGCTACTATCATGTATCTGTACGCACCCAAGAACATTTGAGTGGCTGTGGATTAAAAGTAAAATGCTGTAAGTAATGTTCAGATTTTTGCTATCAAAATGCTTCACTTCTTAAGCCCTTAATGTGTCAATGTGTTGACACAAGTAAAGTTTTAATCCTGAAGAGCCATCAGCTCTTGACTTGAATTATGATTACCAAGAAACATGGTTTCATTTAAAAATCTGTTTTACTGAAGGGAAAAAGGCATCTAGTCCTGAGAAAATTAACATCCATTCATTCATTTTCTTTTCGGTTTAGTCCCTTTATTAATTTGGGGTCGCCACAGTGGAATGAACTGCCAACTTATCCAGCATATGTTTTATGCAGCGGATGCCCTTCCAGCTGCAACCCATCTCTGGGAAACATTCATACACACTCATACACATATGGACAATTTAGCCAACCCAATTCACCTGTACCGCATGTCTTTGGACTTGTGGGGGAAACCGGAGCACCCAGAGGAAACCCACGCAAACGCAGGGAGAACATACAAACTCCACACAAAAATGCCAACTGACCAAGCCAAGGCTCAAACCAGTGACCTTCTTGCTGTGAGGCAACAGCGCTACCTACTGCGCCACTGTGTCGAAAAAAAATTAACAGAAAATGTTAATTTTGGAAAAAAAAAGGTAATAATATAAAAAAATAATAATAATTTTGTCTAGACCAAAACAATGTACAACATTTTGCATTTTACCACATAATATAGCATCTAATTTGTGTAACTTGCACCATAAAGTTCTCACAATTTGAGGACACATGATTTCATAATCATAATCTTTTAAAACATAATCATATTACTAAAAATAAACTCAAATAAGGGTATAGTGACAAGCACATGAAAGAAAATAATCTAAAAGTAATTACATATATACAAAATTACTGCATATGAGTAAAAGATACCCATAACTTTTGATTTTAATTAGATTTTTAAGTAAAAATGGCATTTTTCCCACAGTGAATAAGAATAGTTTTGAAAATTTGTAGGCACTATTTCATATGATCTTATAAATACTAGTTTGGAGTTTAAACGTGGTTTTGGGGTGGTTACGTTAGCATTTTTGTTTGACTGACTTCCATTCATATGCAGGCAAATGCAAGAGACTGGAAACACAAGCTTGGCCAAAGTTTCACAATTTGCTGCATTCAAAATTTCAAGTCTGGTGACCTCTACCCTGTGATCATAGTTTGAGTCAGTGGATAACAGATTGCATATATACATGGTGTATTTTAAAGCTGCTGCCTATAAAGCAACATGTTGAATAAAGGTTAAATGTAACAAACATGTTCATTTACCTTCTTGGTTGAAAATACAACCAGAGCAGTCCATTATGCCAACTTTACACTTTACAGTAAGTTGCTAAAAAACATAGCAGCTTAAAAATGTCCAGCAGTTATTAGATAAGATATTGATTTTGTTATAAAAAAAATTGTCTCAAAAATAAATTGTAAGAAAACTTCAAAGCTTTCAAAGATTGCCTAATTAAAAGCTGACATCAAGTCTGAGCCTTGGATAATCAAAATATTACAGTCTTTATAATATTTTGTTTGATCAAGCGTTCCGAGTCTACTGAATATCAACAAATCCTCTGAGCAACTCTGGGCTTAATTACATCATTTTTAAACGTTAATCACCTGGTCTTTAAATGATTTACTATAAAGGTTGTGCTGTTTTTAAAAGCCTTTTTTAAAGGAAAAGAGATTATAAAGATATGTTGAACTGACAGCTTAAAGCAGTCATTCAGATGCAATTTATCTCATAGATTTTGTGGAACAGCATTCATGTTAATTCTAACAACAATACATTATATCAAAAATGTTTCCAATATATTGCCCAAACACCTCTCTAAAAATAGTTGAGATAAAACAAGCATATGGAAAAAAAATTAAGACACAACTCAGGATTTACGAGTTAATATATACGAGTTTATGTTTACCTGTTTGTCACATCAGGAACTTCTGGCTTATGGCAAGATCAACATAGAAATAAATGATATTTAATACCAATAACAAACATTGAATATGAATTTTCACTATATATATGATAAATAACTTAAAACTGTGTTTTAGATATTCAAGTAAAACTTCCAAACAACTCTTGGTGTAATATCCTTAACTACAAAATATGTTTTACGATAAGGGATAGGCTGGTGTTGATTTAAGTTTGAGATTATTATTATTATAATTATTAATTATTAAATAATAATAATTATTATTATTATTAATTATTATTATTATTATTATTATTATTATTATTATTATTATAACCATAATAATAATAATAATTACTATAATAATAATAATAATAATAATAATAATTATTATTATTATTATTATTATTATTATTATTAACAACAACAATAACAATAATACAATAATAATTTAGTAATGCATTCCTACAAAATATGTTTTATGATAAGTGATGCTTGAGGGATGTTTTTTAATTTAGGTTTGAGTAAAACTTTTTTTACATAATAAACTAATATGATTAGTTACATAATAAACTAGTTATGATTATTTATTGCAAATTTTTAAATAATAATAATAATTAGAAAATAGTCATTTGCAGCTTTTTGTTGTTGTTACATTAGACAGATTTACATTTATTTCTAGACAACACAATACCAACTTTTTATACTTTAAATGAGTTACATCAATACTTACATCAGCTCAAAAGTGAGATAATTACGATTTGGAATTACGAATTAAGTTTAAGTTTGTTTGTCACATCAGAAACTTCTAGCTTTTTCATATTAAAAAAATCTATGCCTACCCATGATTATATATATATATATATATATAAATATATATATATATATATATATATATATATATATATATATATATATATATATATATATATATATATATATATATATAAGATATTAAAGTAAAACCTCCAAAGTACTTTCAGTGCAATATCCTTGACCAAAAAATAAATTGCATTCCTACAAAATATGTTTTATGATAAGGGACTTATTCTTATACTTATAGGATTGTTATTGATTTAAGTATGACTAAAACATTTTTTACATAATTCCACATACTATTGAAATTTATTCCAACTTTATATATGAATACTAGTAACAACAACAACAATAATAATAATAATAATAATAATAATAATAATGTAAATGAGTAATGCATTCTTATAAAATATGTTTTATGATATGGGATGCTTATGGGACCGTTGTTGATTTAAGTTTGAAAAAAACTTCTTTTTTACACAATAAACTAATAAATTAGTATTTATTGAACATTTTACATAATAATAATAATAATAATAATAATAATAATAATAATAATAATAATAATTTTATACATAGACATTTGCAGCTTTTTGTTGTTACATTAGACAGGTATCCATTCATTTTTGACAACACGATACCAACTTTTTATACTTTAAATGAGCTATATCAATTCTTACATCAGCTCACACCCAACTGAACATATTCAATTAGGTTTTTTCTTGACTGTATGTCTACGTGGCTTCAAACCATTTTTCCAGCAAGAAAAGCAAAACTGAAAGCTTCTCTAAACATTCACCGCTTAATTATCTATTACAAGAAAACGAAACTTCAACCTTTGAACGCAACAGGCATCAGCGTAACAGCTTTTACTGTTTAGATTTTTCAGTCTCCGCCCACTTTCACATCACCGAACGTGCGCAGCGTACCGTTCATACGTCCAGCCTGACTCCGCCCCCTTTCCACCCCGTTGTCTGTCTGATACTAGACGATGCGACCTATCCGTGCGCGCCCTCACATATACAAGATACCGAGGTGATCATATTTCACTACATTTCTCTGACCAAACACGCAAGGTGCCGTGAAGAAGCTCACAGAGACCGGTGTCACGCTGATCGGACCACATACACACTACAGCAAAGCGACATCGTTTCGCTTTTACTTTGTCCTCGATGATGGCAGCTCAGGATTTCAATTTTTTACTCGCCACAGACTCTTATAAGGTAAGAATCACCTGCTTCGAGCCGTTCAACAGCAGAAACCCAAGCGCGTGACAGGACTTTACCTAATTCTGACAGAAGCCCTTTGTGCTTTAGCCGTCGCGTATACGTGCAGATTAAACCAACTTTGACCTTGTGAATCGATGGAATTTAAATGAAAATAGTATTTGGGTTGACCTGTGAACGTGATAGGGTCGTCATTGTGGCGTTTTGGTCTTGTTTTGTTGAAGGGTTTTGCCGAAAGCCCAGCTTGATTTTAAATGCCCCACTCATTGAACGCTGAGCGAGGGGGCGGGGCTTATGCAGAATGACCTCGTGCGGCTTTTAGCTTCGCCAGAGGCCACAGCTCGTGACGTCACACAACACAGCACATCACAGCAGTCGAGGAATCGAAACTCGTTTTATAAAAGTATTGTGGGAATCCTTTTAATATATCTTATACATAATGTTTTCCTAATTCAAGACTTGACAGACATTTTAGTTTGGGTACAAATTCTCACTATTCTTGCTAACAGTTTTCTTATTATGCGAGAATGCTTACTGTTAGTAACGTTGCTGATTAATGCCCCATTGTGACTACCTTACCTTAACTTAGCAGAAGCGTAATAAACAGCAAATTACATTTTGATTTGAAGCAAAAGTAAAGAACTGATTTCCAAACTAAAGTGTAACCAGTTTTTTATTTTTGTTTAAATATGTATTTAAATAAAGTTAATTTACAGAAAAACTAAATACACTTAATCTCTTGTTAAATACATTTTTCAGGTTTTGGGGTCAAATGATGGTCCCACTTTATATTAAGTGGCCTTAATTACCATGTACCTACATGTAAATATAAATACAGTGTACTTACTGTGTTCATAATGTATTGCAGAACACTTTTGGTGCTCTTGAGGTCGGATATTGGTACGCTTACAGACAGGTTTGGTGGTATGGGTAGGTTAAAGAGTGGGTTGGGGTGTAAGGGATGGTCAACAGTGTAATTGTAAATGTAATTACTGAAATTAAGAACAGATGTAATGAAATGCAGGTATTTCATCAAGCATAAGTATAAACAGTTTTACACAAGAAGTACAATGTAATTAATTACAGTGTAAGTACATATTTGTTAAGGCCACTAAAAATGAAGTGGGACCCAAATACTTTATATTTATTTATTTGCTGAATTACATCATTACTAAATGACTGTTTCTATCTCATTTAATAAGAAAGCTTAAAGCATAATAATAATTCTTTATTAGTAGTAGAAGTAGTATTTTATATTTTATTATTGTAACTGCTTCCTCATGTTGACATTGAACTGTGCTGTTTAAAATGACTTGTGTAATACTAGTGAGAGTTTTTTTTAGCAATAAATGTATTGTAAATTTACTTTACATTTAATCATTAGAATCATAAAAGTAACAAAGTATCACAGCAACAAAACCACACAAATATAAAAAATAATATTCATTCTTAGTTAGTCTGGTGCAGTTAATTATAAATATACATAATAGAGAGAGTTTACTGCTAGAAGGTCAGAGATTTTAAAGGAAATAAATCAAATAGAAATGGAAAAGAGATCGTTAGTTTTAGAGGATTAAAGTCTAAGCAGAGAATAGATGAAGAGTGTTTTATGTTTTATATATACACTACCGGTCAAAAGGCGACATTTATTAAATGCAAAAAAGTTAAAGTGTTAAATATTTATTAAAATTTTAATTACAGCTTTCTTATTGTATGTAGTTTCAAATGAAATTATTCTTCCAGTCACTTTTACCATTAATAATAATAATAATAATAATAATAACAATAATAGTAATAATAATAATTAATATTATAGAGATTGCTGAAGGATCATGTGACTGAAGACTGAGTAATGAAGTTAAAAATTTATGATTGAATTAAATGAAAAACTACTTTTGAAAAGTTATTTTATAGTGCAATAACATTTCACAATTTTACAATTTGTAATGTATTTTTGATTAAATAAATGCAGCCTTGGTGAGCAAGGATACATTTAAAATATTTAAAAATCATACCGACCCAAACTTTTGACAGTAGTGTAACAAAAACAGATAGAATAAAAAGTAGATCAGATGGTGATTGAGGACCAGAGCATTTTTTCTAGATGTTAACAGATGAAATGATTTTTTTCCAGACAATCCAGATCAACAAAAGAACCATAATATGTCAGATTTATTACTAGTTTCAGTTTGTCTGACATTACCTTACACAGATCAGGGGTTTTACAGCAGTAAAAGAAGTACTAATTATTGAGTAGTGATTAAAGACAAATGTCTTTAGCTATTTCTTGGAAATGGTACTTGACATCAAACACGATAGTTGTTTCTTTTGTTATGTGACAAGTTTAACCTGATTCCTTATCTTGATCTTTGACACGGTCAGGAGAAAATGAAAGAAAAGAGCTCTGATCATGTGACTGATTACAGCAAACAATAAACTCAGCACTTTCATTTATAATTCATCAAACTATCAAAACTATCTTTAGTGCGTCAACAACTTTCCACAGAGGTAAATGTTTGACTACCTATATTTGTTTGACTACATAAAGTGAGGTTAAATCATTTAAAGCACATTGTTAACACTTTACCACATTAGATATACAAAAAAAAAAAAAAAACTAATTTTATGAAATATTCTGTCAATTTAAAATGATTAAGAAACTCTTAAAAAATTTTCTACTGTTAATTACCAGCGTTAAAAACAGTGCAACATTGTGTGTGTGTGTGTGTGTGTGTGTGTGTGTGTGTGTGTGTGTGTGTGTGTGTGTGTGTGTGTGTGTGTGTGTGTGTTTGATGCAGTTTTTTTTATCTAGAGCACATGAAATTGATCATAAATACTTTTATAATGTTATACAGCATTGTTTGTTATGATTTCAAATAAACACAGTTCTGTTAAACTTTCTATTCCTCAAATAATCCTGGAACGTAAAAATGCATCACACTTTTCACAGAAATATAAAGCTGGGAAATATATTTATTTATTGCAAAGAGAGCTGCACAATCCATCGTTTAAACATTGAGATTGCAAAGTGGGTATTCATAATTGTCACATTGCAGGATTAGATTATTTGTTCAATATTTAAATAAAGATATAATTTTATACAATGATGACTGTGTTGTTTTACGCTTGATTGTTACATTTTTGTATTTGAATACTGTTAGACTCCACAAATCACCTTAAAGCACTGTTTATTTCACTTTTAATTAGTTTAATTCAGTAATATGATGGTAATTTATTACATTTTATAAAATAATTTTCAATTAAATTCAATATTATTTATAATGCACTTTAAAACAACACAGTTGATCAAAGTGCTGATAATAAAGAGTAAAACAAAGTGTAGCACATACTTTAAAATACAAATAAATAAGCATAAAGTGTCAACATCTCACACTGTGCTAAAAGCCAAACTGAACAAGTGGGTTTTAAGAAGAGTAATGGAAGAGGCTTGTCTAATATACAACGGCAGCCCATACCACAATTTAGCTGCGGCCACAGCAAAAGCCCAATCCCCTCTAAGCTTTTGACTGGTCCCGGGCACACCCAAGAGGAGCTGGTCGGCTGACCTGAGTGAACGAGAAGGTATGTAGGGACAGAGAAGCTCAGAGAGGTAACAGCACCATTTAGACACTTAAAAACAAATCAACTAAGAAAAATAAGACGTGATCAACCCAATCTAAATGAACTAAATCTTTCCAAGATAGAGCTGTTCAAATCATCTGGTGAAATTATATATATATTGCAGCAAAACGAAACATCGCAATGTCAGATTTCTCCAATATCGTATAAATGTATTTTTTCCCTTCAAAGGCAATAACTAATCTCAAATGTTTTCAAACATTTGAGTTTGAGCAGTAGTGTATTAATATTTGTTTTCTGTTTTACAGATCTAAACATGTTTTATTATGTAATGATCAAATCTGCTTAAGGGTTGTCTCAAATCCTTCACTGGGTTTTTGAGGATCTTTACAGCAGTTTAGCAAGTTCACCTCTGTAATTCTCAATCTTGGCTCAATGATGGGTTTGTGTAATAATCTTTGGTATACAACAGCAAGCTGAAAATCCCTTTTGAATCCATGTTGAAATCTCACCCAAAAATGATAAATAAAACTTTTCTTTTTAATTGACTGTAGCATAAACAATAGTAAAGTGAAAGTTTAACATCTGCCAGTGGTAAAGTGATACAAATAAATCATCGTGCCAATACAGGTTCATTCAGATATCATGGTTTAGTGAATGATGTCTGGGCTAATGTTCAGAGAAACTCAATCCACAGAAAAAACCATATTATGGCAGCAGCTTTACTTTGTGTTGAAAGATTGTCTGATTAAAAGATTGTCTTCCATTCTTTATGTATATGCACAGTAAAAATACACAGAAAAGAATTGTGTTATGGGACCTTGATCTCTGCTTTGTCGACTTTACTTGTTGAAAAATTAAACTGCAGTTTAACAAAGTGACTTATATCGACATTTGAATCAATATATTGTGTGAGAAGTAATATATTAGAGAAAGAGAGAGAGAGAGAGAGAAGTCTGTAAAATAACAGAAGTTCTGGCAGTTATCAGACAACGCTTTTTTATCTAAAGAGACTTTTAATTAAATATCTTTTAAATGTGAATCCTTCAAAAAAGGTACAACTATTGTTAGGATAAAACCTTTAAAGTCTGTTTTAGATTTTTATCTTGTGTATTATTTATTGCTGTTGATAGCTGTTACAGTTTGAAATTGTTATAAAAGAGCAATATTTATAAAATGTTTATAAAATGTCTTATCTGTTTTTGCAATGAAATAGCCAAAGATGCTGATATGACAATAAATTCAAAACACTCTCTCTCAAAAGATCGATATTCCACACAATCCCTTCATCTAGTCTCAACACAGATAAATTAAGTCAGCGTTTCTCAACTGGTGAGTCAAAAAACAAAAGTTAAAATTTTTACTTATTTTGCTGATACCAGACTTTTATTTTGAAATGCGTGTGCGACAACCATACTGTTTGACATGTGAAATTTCATTCAATTATTGCAACAAACATGTCAAGTACAACCCCGTATATGTAAAGAATGGATATATATATATATATATATTGAACTTAAAAACTTAAAATATTTTTTAATTGTAAGTCTTGGTGAATTTCTTATGATATGTCTGTCACTAATTGTTTATGTTAACAAATAAATAAAAATTAAGTATAATTCCTAAAATTGTATTATATTTCCTAAGAATTTGGGTTACGGCTTGATGACCATGTAAAAATATGGGTCCCATGGCCAAACCAGTTGAGAACCCCTGAATTTAGTTAACTTAATGCATGACGGCTGTTTCACACCGCAAGCGTCAGCAGCACGTGAGCAGAGCCTGAGCAGCGCATGTTTTTTCGGCGTCCATGTTAACAGTTTAGAGCTTTCGTACCGCACGCAGCAGCAGGGCGTCAGTGCGAGGAGTGAGCGTCGCTGAAGCAGCAGTGCAGCGATAGTTTCGGCGCTGGGTCTATTTTTGCTGCGCTGCTCACGCTCAATTAAAGTAACAGTGCATTAATAATGACCAAAACACAATGAATGACAGTACAAATTAGCAGTTTTACCCAATAAATGCGTTAATAATGTCAAAGGATTTATATATAGTCATTCAAATTAACTTAAATGATTAAAAACGGCAACAAACATTTATTTAGGCCCGAACTACAAAACCAAATGTAAAACAATTTTAGCGTCAGTTTTGCTTAAGTTGCACGCTATTGTTTTACGAGAGGGGAAATAGAATATTTAGGGGAGTTGTAGTCCATAGCGAAGTGTATTGTGGGTAGTGTAGTTCGTCACGCATGCTGGATTATGTTAGCTCGCTGTGTGTTGTGCGATTCAAGCAGAGGAAGAAAGTTTTATTCGGCTTTGTTTTATGTTCACTCAAGTTATTCCAACCGGGAGCTGTTTGCACTGTGAACCTGAAAACACGAGAATAAGTAAAAGAAGGGCATGCATCAATTACTTTTGTCCGTTTCATCCTCTGCACGAGCATGAATTAACAAGCTGTTATTCTGCCGCTGGACATCACTGAATCTGAGAAAGTAACACTAGTTTGATCATGTATAAATATCATTATACCTATGTTGTATAAATATTATTGTAACTAGGCCTACAGCAACCTGACAATCAAAAACCAAATGACATGATATCACAGGCGATTGTCTTCTGACTGTAGACACTTCTCGTAGAGCTTGAGAAGCATACAGTACTATTTGATCTATAAAATTTGTAAAATTAACATTTGCAGGTTAAAAATACAGCATAGGAGGAAGTTGCCGCGGGCCTTGGTGCAGATGAAAAGTTTAGTAAGTGTATTTGTATATAGAGAGACATAGGTAACTAGATAGAAGAGACAGAGATAGATTGATCTCTGCAGCAGCTGCCGTAGAGCTGCGCACTGCAGACGCAGCTGGTGTGATAGGCAAACGCCTGCGTGCTGCTTCTGCTCGACATACGCGCTGCTCATGCACTGCTTTCGCCTGGTGTGAAACAGGCGTAAGTCTCAAACTCAATTCCTGGAGGACTGCAGCCTTGCATAGTTTTGCTCCAACCCTAATCAAACATCTATGATCTAGTAGTGTCTAGTCTTGAATACCTTGACTAGTTGGATCAGCCATGTTTGATTAGGGTTGGAGCAAATCTTTGCTGAGCTGCGGCTCTCCAGGAATTGTGTTTGAGACATATTTGACTTGATGGTTTTCATAGTTTTAAGCTCACTGTCTTTTGTTCCAAAAATAACTCAAGAACTGTGTTGTTTCAGCTCATTTTATATAAGTAGTTTGAACAAGTAGCAAAGATAATGCGAGTGAAGTCTCATAATCCAATTAAAAAGCCAAGAAAGGTAACTGCTAACATATGGTATATTTTTTTACAGTGTATGATTTGGAAATTCTTTGCCTTTACGCAAGTGACATTAATAGATTTTCAGGGTTGATTTGAAAGTTGGCTGGCCAAACTGATGGAACATCACATGGACTTTTATTTGTTTCTCAAGTAGCAGATGTAGATTTAATTTGTTTTGCTTTGAACAAAAGAGCACAGAAAACTATAGGCCCTCTGTTATGGCGGATCAAGAAAAGTGGCCGTGTGTTGTTTATGCAGATTATAACCCAGGGCGCTGAAGGCGGATCTCTTTTTAATATTAAATTTGCTTCCAGAGTATAATGGCAGGCCTGTGCTTGTAAAGCAAGACTCTTTATTGAGCCACCCCAGCTGTAGCTTGACAGTATCAGTGTACAGTAAACAGGATTTTGATAAAATGCCAAGAGATGCACGTGCACAGCTTGAAGTTGACAGATTCAGAAGACTGTGGTGTGGAAGCAATGCAATTGTGTCTCAGCAACACAATCTCACTCCATTTCATAACTTTTTCATTTAATGTCTCATTTTTATGAATTTGTACAATCTTGTTTGTGCAATTTAGTAGGATTTGTTTATCCTCCTCCTTTTACAAATCGTATGACTGAACTCGGGAATTTGTACGGATTAGCCACTAAACTGACAAAACGTAAAATGGTTTTGTTTCCTCGTTGATCTCAGGTCTATCACGCATGTAGTTTTCAATTGAATAATACACTATTGCTACCCTATCGTTTAAAAGTTTGGATCAGGGAGTTACAATATTAGGGATTAATTAAATATTGAGTAAATGCTGTTCTTTAGAGCGGCACGGTGGCTCAGTGGTTAGCACTGTCGCCTCATATCAAACAGGTCACCGGTTTAAACTGTAGTTCTGCCATAGAGGAGCAGAGCAGAAAAAGAAGAAGAGCAAAGTTTACCAACTATTTTGTCTCTTTTTTTGACCATGTGACCAAAGCCCAAATACGGAGACTGACCAATCAACATGTGACCACATCCTAAAACCCCAAAGTCCACACGCCAGTCCCTGATCTCATCAGTATCTGCCTTTAAAATCTGTATGAACCTTCTAGGTGGAAAAGACATGTTTTGCCATATAAACAAATGCATATGATAATTTGTTCTTCTACACGTGGGTTTCCTCTTGGTGCTCCGCTTTTCACCACAATCCAAAGACATGCTATAAAGGTGAATAAATAAACTAAATTGTGCGCAGTGTATGAGTGTGTATGGGTGTTTCTCAATACTGGGTTGCGGCTTAAAGGCCATCTGCTGTGTAAAACATATGCTGGAATAGTTGGTGGTTCATTCCACTGTGGCGAGCTCTGAAATAGAGCCTAAGCCAGGGGTCACCAATCTCGGTCCTGGAGGGCCGGTGTCCCTAAAGGGTTTAGCTCCAACTTGCCTCAACACACCAGCCTGGATGTTTTAAGTATACCTTGTAAGACCTTGATTAGCTTGTTCAGGTGTGTTTGATTAGGGTTGGAGCTCAAATCTGTAGGGCACCGGCCCTCCAGGAACAAGTTTGGTGACCACTGGCCTAAGCCGAAGAAAAATTTATGAACTTCTTATTTAAAAAATCCAGAAATAAATGTAGAATATTTATCAGCATAAATTATTTATTTTAGCATCTAAAAATTAGAACGATTATTGAAGGGTCATGTGACACTGAAGCCTTAAGTAGTGATGCTGAATATTCTAAAAATGCTGATTTACTGTATTTTTGATCAAATAAACACCGTTTTGGTAATGAAAATAGTGATGTATTTTAGTGTGTATGTAATTCTGATTATAAAACCTCTTTTTCTTTGCAGATTACCCACTACAAGCAATACCCACCCAATATAAATAAAGTCTACTCCTATTTCGAGTGCCGGCATAAAAAGGGGGCGCAGTTCAGTGAGGTGGTGTTTTTTGGCCTGCAGTATCTCCTGAAGAAATACCTAACAGGTAATCCGAACTATAGATGCGAATAAAATTATCGGTACCACTTTATTTTAAGACCATGTCCACATGTATTTTGTAAAATAGATTAATTCTCTGTTTAAAAGAACAATTTTAACAACAGTTAAAAAAAAACATTTCGTCCACATGAAAATGCAAAAACCCCCTATAATGCACTGCAAGAGCTGGCCAAAAGAAACAGGTGGTAGTATATTCCTAACCGTAAAGTCATGTTGGCCTCAACAAAAAAAGAAAAAAGGGTTATTATCTGTTTGGTGCACTGGCCATTGCATCTTGTAAACAACAGAGGTTATGGTGCACAAAAAGAAATGGCAAAAAAGATGCAGATTTGAAAATACCTATGTTCGCGTGGACAGGGCCTAACTCCCATTCACACAGGGTGTCAGCTTCAATGCTTCCCATTCACTTTGAATGGGTGACGTCAGGCGTTGCCAAACTGCATTGTAGATACGTCGGCGCCGTTTCAGAGGCATTGCTCGCTGCAGAAGTTGGACTTGCTCAGCGTCAGCCAATCAGATCGCTGTATGCAAATACACCAGCTCAGACAGTGACCTATTGTTGACTAATTTCATTGGCTGATGCTGCTATGATGATCACGTCAGCCCCAACTTCTGACACGCCCTCTGTCAAGCGTTGATGCTGAAACATTGTGTGAATGGGGCGTAAGAACGATTCACTTTGTTAACTACTGGCTTATTACCTGCATATTATAAAGCAAAGAATTGTTTATCTGTACTTAAAAGTATGATCTTATTCTACATCCCTAATTTATCTATCAAAAACATTAGTAGTTTCTTGAGCTAATAGTCTTAGTTAATAGTTTGTTAACAGTGTTAATTGTACAATAAAATAAAATGTGAACAAATTATTCAACCCCTTGACCTGCAAGTCATTCTTCTGCTGTGAACCAATACTATAGGAAAACAGTTAAACCAAAGCTACTGTATATGATTATAGAAAGTTTATTAAAGTATATTTGAATGATACTGAGGACATAAAGTTGGCCAAAAAATGAATTATTCAAATTATCTTTGAACATTTGTGTAAGAAAATCTTCAGCTCCCAAAGGTTGCATTTCGTAGTTTGATATCTATAAGTGTCCATCTTGGCCAATGCTGAATTTGTGTAATAATGCATGAGCTTTGCATTAGTCTTCAACTTCTCAAATAAGAGCAAGCCACAAATGCATTCTGGGCTAATGTTTATATTTATCTTTAAAGAGATAGAGTATATACACTTTTGTTAAATATGGCAGTATAGCATAAATATGAATTGTTAAGTGAGAGTTTGTTAAACAAACAGTGTGAATTGTTAAAATAGGTCACATCCCTCAAGTGTTACATATTAAACCTTTATGGCAATACAGGTTCCTCCAGATATCACAGATTAGTGAGTCACATTTGGGCTGATGTTCAGAGGAACTCATAATTACACAAAAACAACAGAGGATTTCTTGGAACTACCTAATTATACTTTTAAGATGAGAGCACTGTACAATTCAGCTTAGTTTTACATGTTAAAATAATTTTGCACAGCTTTAAAAGGTCAAAAAAGTACTTGTAAAAAGTCAGCATGTTATCCCAGCAGATTATTATTTAAATATTTTCATGAGTTAAGTTAAAAGTCTGAGCACATATTAAACTAATTATTAAAACAAGCTCTGCACATTTTCCATGTCTCCTTAAGCAAACACACCTGATTCAGGTCATCAGCTGTAATGACCTGTAATGAGTGTTACAGACAAAGGAGACATGGAAAACATGCAACATTGGTGGTTCTCCAGGAACGTGGTTGAGAAACACAGAACTAGACCAAACAATAGTGACCAGTCGGATTTAGTAAAGTCCACAGAGCATCGTCTTTTTGTTTCAGTACATCTGAAAATCTATCATTAAATTAAACGTAGAGTGTGAACAAATCTGTGGAAAGTCAATAAAGATCTTACTGACACAGTTAAAGGGATAGTTTACCCAAAAAAGTTAATTCCAACATAAAAGAAGATATTTTGAAATATATAAAAGTGGTTACAGCATTCTATGTAACGAAACATTTTTTGGAACAAGCCAAGAGTGAATTAATACACACACACACACACATATAATTTTTTAAAAAAATTAATTATCTTTTAAATTAGAAAGTTTCTCCTCTCTTTTCTGATTTTGGAAGTTGCTGCAACGACTGTGTCTTATTTAATTTGCTGTGTCCCATTTTACATATTTATACCACGCCCTAAAAGTATTTTCTTTTTTTTGTGGACGAAAAGTATATACTTTTGCGTAAGAGCATGCAAGTTTGTAGTTCTAATCAAATTCAGGTCCAACAGGCAATGCATTGTGGGCAATATTAGTGGTTAGAGTATCGACAGCTATACACTTCAAATTTTTATCAGAAATAGTAAATCTTCCGGGAACCTGTTCCACGCTATTTTCGAATTTTAGGATGGAAAGTATGCGAACTGGGACATAGCAGCACACAGCGTCCTGTTATCTATACAGCCATCTTTATCGCTTGAGATTGGGTTGATTTACATCTTTCATTGTTTATTGACTGAAGCGTGAACATTGAAACAAAAGCAGGCCTGTGTTTTTAACACCCTGATAAAGCATTGCAAAATGTTTTTGAAACTGAAACGGTGGTGGATTGAACATTCTGTACTGATGACGCAAGAGTTGAATCTATGGCAGCTGAGAAGGCCATTCTCTGTTTTGTTTTTTTAGGAATTTTCATGCCTGATGAAATAGTCTAAATATGTGTTTAATACTGCTAAATACACTCAGTGTTACAGTCACTGCACTTGCAGTCCAGAATGAAAGAAACTTTACATGAACCTCTTTAATATACACCGAGAGATATACATAATATAATTGGGTTTATATGCATGTTGCTGCTAATTGGGTTGACATTTTTGACATGCTCACCAAACAAGATAACATATAAAAGCTAAATCTGCTAAATAAATACATGTAAATATATCTCAGGACCCTTGTTGTTCAACCTGGAATCCGTAATAAATTGTTGCACTCAGGTTTAAGCTTGGTAGTGCCTAAGGTGTTGATCATTTTCTGTGGAGGCGGAGTTTAGACATAATATTTACATAGTAAAATGGCTCATTCAAAACCTGTTGTTTTGGCAAATTAGCTTCTGTATAACTTGCTTTTATACTTGTCTGTGTCTTTTACACATGTCTGGGTTTCTAAAAATTACAACGTGTTTTAAAATTACAATAATCACTAATATGACAGAATATTGAGAGAATTGTGATTTCTCATTTCATGACCCCTTTAACAAGGATTCTGGAGGCTAAACAGACTATTCAAGAACATTCTAAAACAATCCATGAACCAAGCTTCTATAATCTGGAAAGGTTTTCCTGCTGTAAAGTCTAATAATTGTCAAGCTTCTGTCTTTGCTTTGAAAGTATCACAATCTTTGTCCTGGTACGAAGAATAAATAATTGGCTTGGAAAGTTAATCGTTCCACTTCATACAACAACAACAACGAAGCAAAAGAATGGCTCACCTTCTTTGACTTTGCTTATGTTCTTCAGCTCATATGCCTAGTCTTTTTTTAACACCAACGCTGATCCATGGGGCCCTTACCATAACAGTTTAGCCTTATCACTCCATAAAACATTCTTTCAGACCACCACAGACAAATCCGAATGAATTAAAGTCTGTTGAGGAAAAAGAAAATGGCAAAGCTGTGTTACAAAAGTCCAAAAATGCTGCTTTATGTAGTCACATTATCAGCTATGCTACTAAACTGTTAAAGATGAAAAATGTAATTTGCTGGCAAATGACTTCAGTCTCTGGGGGGTTGAATAATTTTGACTGCGCTTCTACCTCTATAATTGACTCTTGCAGTGATCACAACTTTCACTGGGATCACATGCATGTACTGTTTGTTTTTCAGCTTGTGTGTGTATTGGCACGGACTAAATGTTTTTTTCACCTAATGTCACTCACCTGATTGGGTAATGAAAAACAAAACGGCTAATAGCTCACATTAGCTCAAGGACAGTTATAGAGGACAGTCAAGCAGTCAAAACAAGTCTACAAACTGACGCTTTTAATTATTTAAAAGTGACAACATCCACTGGAGGTTTAACAAATAGTCTTTTATTGACCATTTTAAATTTTTAATGAAAATGTTCATGAATGCTGGTCTATTCTTTTAGAGTAAGTACAACTAAGTAGTGTACATCCCTTTCATATTTAATAAATACCTAATTTTTCATTCAGTTGTGTAGTTTTGGCCATTTTGATGCTTTACAACATTTTAATTTTGATAATAGTGGACATAAACATCCAGCCAGCATTGCTATGGTAAATACAAACAAAGACTACTTAATCGCTTAATGTCATTTACATAAGGCTGATTCCACTTATGCTTCTAATTCCTTTGAAAGTGTTCATTTTGTGTTGTTTTAAACTAAAACAATGAGAAAGTACACATGAACGGCAGAACTTTATTTTGTTTGTGTCTCCACTGATTTAAAGTTGCTTTCCAGCCACACCATTTGTACCCACTCTTTATACAATGAATATTTCATTGAATTTTAAGTGTTATTCTGGTATTGCACCATATTGCACTTCTTGAAAGCAGTCATGTCAACTTTTTTATATATAACTACCAAGAAAGTTTCACTTCATTCCAAATATTGGACATTGTGCATAAATTTTATGTACATATATTCTATCTTTCATGTGTGCTTATTGCTTTCTGTAAATATTTTGCAGGTCCAGTCATTACAGAGGAAAAGATTCAGGAGGCAAAAGTGTTTTATCAGATGCACTTTAAACAGGCGGTGTTCGACGAAGAGGGATGGAGGAAAGTTTTAGAGGTGCATATCAAAGTCAATGTTTCTTTTTTTTCTTTTTCTTTTTTTTTGACTTTTCACCATTACATGACTTTGAAGTCTTTTACTTTGTTCCGGAGATGAATGTGCATGGAGATAACGACCACCTGCCTTCCCCTTTCCTAATTGTGTTGTCAGAAATATGATGGCCGTCTTCCAATCCGTATCAAAGCAGTTCCAGAGGGGAAGATCATTCCCAGAGGGAACGTTCTTTTCACAGTGGAGAACACGGATGCAGATTTCTTCTGGCTCACCAATTACATTGAGGTATCACTTGTGCTCTTTCATTTTTATGTCTTGCTAAATGTTTTACTGAAAGGGTAGCCATTGTATGTCAACGATTGTAAAAGATGTAGTCATTTCCAACTTTAGTTAGGTTTTATTTTTTTAAATGTTGTATTCAATTTATTTTATTTTAGTTTAAAAAGACAAATACACCAATGCGTAAGAAATAATATTTACACTACTGTTCAAAAATGTGGTGTTGTTTAAGATGTTTAAGATCTTTGTGTTCACTTTAAGAAATGTATACTTTTTTTTTTTTTTTTAAGTTTAGTTTATTTGTTTACAGGGTCAATGCACATTAATAAAAATCACTGTAAAATGTGCCAGAATTAGCCAAGAATGGCTATTTTTCATCCGTAGACCCTTTACAGAATGTTAAAAAGTCACACCTAAAATAGAAGCACACCATTAAACATTAAATATACTTTCATAAAAAATACAGTTAAAAAAGTAAAGAAAAGAAAAAAAGAAAAGAAAAAAAAGAACAGACTGATGGCAGCAGAGGACAAAAAGCCAAAGACAACAGTACAAATGTGTCTAGAATACAGTACTAATGCTGACAATGCTGATTTGTTAATAACCAATTTCTAACATGAGACTGAAAAAAAAAAAAAAAAAAGTGCATGATCTTCTAATTGTTGGTGGGATGGAGTTCCATTACCTAGCAGCTCTCACTGAAAACACAGATTGACTGAATTTACTTTTTTTGAGAGGAATAATGCAGTCCCCTCTGTCATCCCTCTTGTAGTTCGGTGAGCAGTCGTTCTAATATTTACAAACTGATTTAATGGTGAAGTCGGGTTATGTAAAGTCTTAAACATTAAACAGATATGTACATATGTAATAAAATTTTCCCAACTAGGCAGGTTGTATTTCTTTAATTTTAAACAATGGTGATATTGAACTGATTTCTTATCAAGGGTTTTTATGGATTGTTTGTATAAAGATTTAAGTGGCTTCAGAGTAGTGATGCTGGCTTGGGACCAAGTGGTTAAACAATAAGTGATGTGGGAAATGATCATGGAGTGATAACATCTGATCACGAATAAATCTAAAATTTGCTAAACTGAATCTGACCCGGTTACAAACCTGACTGAGATGAAATGATAGTTTTGAATCTATTAAAACTCTAAGGTACTTATACTCAGATACAACTTGTAATCTTTCCCCTGATACAAATACATCTGGTACTACACGTAGCCTACCATTGGAAAAAAAATATACACGGTTTTAGAGATGTTCAACTGTAAACAGCATTGATCTAACCAGGCTGAAAGATGTACCAGTGATTCTGTGAGTTTGTCTGCATCTTGAAACACACGACTACCATGAATAAATATAACAGTTACTATTCTACTGTTATATATAACTTTCATTCAGTAACATTGCATTGAGGCATTTCTAATGTTACAAAATGATTTTTCCGATGCCGCTGTTGTTAGTTTTCTGTTCATAAGAGAACCTTAATAATCTGTCATGGCATCTAAATTAGGATGCTCAAAATAACTGATTCACCTTTAACCAAAAGGGTGCGTTTTCACCCGAATAATGATATCAGTTAAATGATTGAAAATATTATTTTTATTTGTTTTAATTGGCTGCAAAAATGTGCAATTAATATTTGTTAACTCGCGAAATGGTAACATGTGCAACCACACGCACCTACAGACATATTTTGCCAAAGAAGCAATATGAAAGAAGAATATTGGTGGTAACAGTTTGACACAGTCGAGTTGATGTCAAACCAGAGCTAATGCTAATTGCCTCTGTCCTGGATCAGTGTTATAAACACTTGTTCATCTGCACAATTGGAGAGCGAAGATGCAAAATAAAACTTTCTGAAATGTGCGCTGCTTTGAAAACAAGCCAGCCACAAGTCATAGTGTCTGGATTGTCTCTCTATTAGAGCGTGCTCCGGTACAACCAACAAGCCAACCCTTTTTCCATTTGGAAAATTAGTTATTTATAGTTCTTATAAAATATAATTTTTTAAAATAGCCTACATAATCTACGAATCAAACAAATCCAAAGATGGTTTTGATTTTTGCATAATGATTACTCCGCACCTGAGGCTTTCATTATACAGCATATAGAACATGTATGCAAATTAATGCAACAGTAATCTATTACAAAAAGTCACCATATGAGCCTTGTCGTTGTCTTTCATCACACGCATCGCGCGCACATAAACAACAAGTGAGAGAGGAAATAAAAGCACACAAGCTCTAAGGAAAAACCAGACACTCAAGACATAATCTTTAAAATAAAGACATGTATTAAAAGTGTTGACAGAGGTTTATGATATGATATTTACAGTGGAGCATTAATTAAATGCGTATTTTCAGTGGAGCTGTCAATTTAAGGTTGCCTGCTATTTTTATTTAGTGGAAGATAAAACATTTTTTTTTTTTAAAATAAAAGCCTATGCCCGTTTTTTAAAAGGATTCAGTCAGTGTTTTCATTTTGTAATCTAAATTAGTAATCTAAATTTAGTAATTTAAAGGGGTAGTCCACTACGACATTATATTGTCATTGTATCGATCATATTTTAAACTTTAGTTGATGTGTAATGTAGCTGTGTGAACAAACAACTTTGCATTGATTCTCTTTTGGCAGCTTTTCCATGCGTTTTACATCTCAGATAATAAAGTTGCAAAGATATGTGGATGATTCATATTACTTACACCTGCATTCCAGATATATGAAAGACGTGTAACGCGTTCAGCTTAAAAAAATACAGGAGAGCTCACCTAACTCGTGTAGCAGCAGAAAAATAAATCAAGGCTCACACAGGTCGCATCCCATATCTTGTGCTTTATTTGAGATTTATGAAAAAATAACATGATTTCCTTCAAGTAAAACATGAGCACACATTGCTTTGCATCTTATAAACACAACCAAGCCTTAAAATTACATTCTGGACCACCCCTTTAAGTGAAAAACATGCGTGAAGATGCTCTGTTGATATGTTCTGTTTTTCATATGTTCACATATCAGTATTTTAAAATGTAATATTTATTGTGTCAGACACAAAATAGACATGTCAAATTTTTAAATGAAATAATAATTTGATTTTAATTTAACCAGTTAATGGTTTATATTCTGTTAACGAGTGGTGGTTGCCGGTTGGTAAAATCAACCAAAATAAGCATCCCTACTTCTAAATTATTTTTCATTACTTTGTTTCACAACAATGAATAACCAACTTGCTTTCCAGACCTTCCTCTCTCTGCTTTACAGAGGTGGAATGAGAAAAGCTGATCACAACACAAAAAAAACAAACTAAAATAACTTACAAATTTTAATGATAATAGTAGAAATCTTTTGTGATCTTTTTCTTTTTTTGTGCAGCAAATTAACATATTGTAATTATTTCTGAAAGATAATGTAATATTGAAGACTTGCAAAAATACTATATATATATATATATATATATATATATATATATATATATATATATATATATATATATATAATCACAAGAATAAATAACATTTTATATATATACAAAAAGAGAAGAGTGTTATTTTAAAAGGCAATAGTACTTCACAGTATTAATGTTTGTACTGTATTTTTGTGACCATAAATGCAATCTCATGAGAGACCTCTTTTACAGACACTTGTTTTGGTTTTTTAATACTAGCGGAGTCTAAGGGCAAATTCCAACCAGCATTTAATCAACCATGAAGGACCTTGTGTGAAGGAGATGTTACTTAAATAGTCAGTTTAAACCAAACTAAATGACTGATTCTCTTCACGGAGGGCCTTTTCACAGGGCCATTGGTCCTTTTAAGGAAGTAACCTAGCTGTTTATGATCATGCAATCCATGCGTATTTCACGTTTGTATGTTTAAGGCACTACACAAGTTCAAAAAAGTTTGAACTACAGACTCTATTAGACGTATTATTTTTTTTGGCTCCAACAATCTTAACAGTAACACAAAGCCCCCATGAATGTCTCACTGTCAGCATAGCCGGTAAAGCTGACACTCTGGCACTTCATATTGGATGATTCTGCCGTCCTGTTGTTCAGGGCTTTGATTTCCAGCATGTTGATGTTGAACCGAATAACCAGGGGAGATTTGGACTGGCCGTTAGGGTCAGTGAGGACATGAGGTCATTAGGTCTGGCCTACAGCTCTACAGATTCAAACAATGGCTTTTAATCATTTCACTATTTTGCTTCCAGGCCTGAAGATCCATGCTTACGATCAGTGATGGGCATTATTTTACTATTTTATTAATTATCATCATGTATAATTATTACGCAGCTCTTTGAAATTCTTGACTATGATTGGTCAGTCACAACATTACAATGTTATTCTCAGATAATAACCGATTAAATTAATATCACATACTCATATTTTGTGTCTAATCAGTTAGCTTTGTGGCAATTAGCTATGTTATAAGTGGAATAATGAACATACAATCAGTTGTTCTCACAGAATGAAGCCCTTCAGTCTTAGGCCCCGTTTACACTAATGCGTTTTAGTTTGAAAACGCATAAGTTTTGCTACGGTTACGCCATCCGTCCACACTACGCCGGAGTTCTTGAGCGCCGAAAACGGAGCGTTTCGAAAACGCTGGAGAGGCCGTTTTCATTCTAAAACGCTGCAGCTCCGTCTCAGGCCCCGTTTACACTAGTGCGTATTAGTTTTAAAACGGCGTTTTAGAATGAAAACGATCCGCGTCCACACTCGCGTTTTACCCAGCGTTTCTGAACTGCTCTCCGTCCACACCAAAACGCTGAAAACGCACATCACGTGACCACACACACACACTTTGGCAATCGCTGGAGCCCATCTACCCAGATGAGAGCTCTGCTAGTCGGACTTCTCATCAAGCATCTCCCGCTGGATCTAATCTCACTATATTTATTAAACGTGATATTTCATTCATCTTGTTGTCTTTATCTAACAACATATTCCCTGACTTTGGTCACTGGAATCTATTACTTGTTCTCAGGTAACGTGTTTTGGCTGAGCGCAAAGATAAGTTAATGATTAATGTAAGCACGTAGCCTACATTCTGTATATTGACTGATCGCTTGCCTTTATTTCCTATAATGTATAAACTTATTGTATGTTATACTTTTATAATGGCCATTATCGATTATTAAAACTGATATTCAGCAAAAGAGAGGGTGTGTTTCGTATTTTCACTGAAATTGAAAGGAGGCAGTTGTTATCGGCTCCGTTTTGTTATAAATATGCACACAGTGAAGATGACTCTCATGCAGCACGACGCCTCAACATTTCTGCTGTCTGTTTAGTTGTTAATATTAAAATAAAAATAGGCAGTTCCTTATATCAAGTTTACATTTTATTGTTGAGAAAGTGAAACAACGTAGCCAAGGTGATGTGAATGAAGTTATAAAGTACACTGTTCCCTTTGAAGATTTACCCGTGTCCTCGGTAAAGTCTGCTTTTCCATATCAAACTGAGAAGAAGAGATGCAGCCTTGATCAAACTTGCGAAGTCTGAACTTACACGGAGAAGATTCAGGACTGAACTGTGTGTTAGGCTACTTAATATTGAGGAAAAGCCCCAATCAGAGAGGCGAATGTCTGCAGCCCCGCCTCCGTTTTCAGATATCTCCGTCTTTCCCCATCCACACTGAGGCCCCGTTTACACTAATGCGTTTTAGTTTGAAAACGCATAAGTTTTGCTACGGTTACGCCATCCGTCCACACTACGCCGGAGTTCTTGAGCGCCGAAAACGGAGCGTTTCGAAAACGCTGGAGAGGCCGTTTTCATTCTAAAACGCTGCAGCTCCGTCTCAGTGTGGATGGGGAAACGTTACCTGAGAACAAGTAATAGATTCCAGTGACCAAAGTCAGGGAATATGTCGTTAGATAAAGACAACAAGATGAATGAAATATCACGTTTAATAAATATAGTGAGATTAGATCCAGCGGGAGATGCTTGATGAGAAGTCCGACTAGCAGAGCTCTCATCTGGGTAGATGGGCTCCAGCGATTGCCAAAGTGTGTGTGTGTGGTCACGTGATGTGCGTTTTCAGCGTTTTGGTGTGGACGGAGAGCAGTTCAGAAACGCTGGGTAAAACGCGAGTGTGGACGCGGATCGTTTTCATTCTAAAACGCCGTTTTAAAACTAATACGCACTAGTGTAAACGGGGCCTTATACACAGCAGACCTCCGCTTTGCATCATGCTGCTGGGAGGCCTGTCTTTATTCTGCAAGAACAGCAAGCTGTGTGTTCATTAACCATGATTTAAAGGGTTGTTCACACAAAAATTTTTAATCTGTTATTTATTACCAATACCCTTAGATCTGCATTCATCTTCAGAACAAACATTAATTTATTTTAGATTAAATCCAGGAGCTCTCTCATCCTCTAGACAGCAATGGTCTCAAGATGTTCAAAGATGTTCCGAAAAGGAGCCTAAAACATTGTCAAAACATTCTATGTGACCTCAAGCGTTCAACAGTAATCATAACAAATACAAATTCATCTTAATTTGTGTTCTGAAGATGAATGAAGGTCTTTTGAAGATTAAATAACATGAAGGTGAGAAACTAATAAGGGATTTTTTTATTTTTGGGTGAATTAACCCTTTAAATTTACAGAGAATTTCTATTTCTATTATATTTCCCCATTCATTTGACATTCTTTTATTCAAAAATTCACTTTTATAAGTTTGTGTATTCTCTGGAAATTCAGTACCATGAGGTTAAAAGGACCATTCTCTGACATTTGAACAACAGGAATATTATACAGTATTCGTTTCATTATTTAGCATGATGTGCCATCACAATGAAATATAAAGTCTTTTTCCAGACCCTTTGCTGTCTCAACTACACAGCGGTGGAATGAGCTTACAGCACAAGCCAGAGGTGTGGACTCGAGTCATGTGACTTGGGACTCGAGTCAGACTCGAGTCATGAATTTGATGACTTTAGACTCGACTTGACAAAATATAAAAAGACTTGCAACTCGACTTGGACTTGAACATAAATGACTCGGACTTTGACTAGGACTTGCCCCTATTGACTTGTAAAGACTTGCTGCTTCCCATGAAAAGCCCAAAGATAAAAAAGTATGTTGACATGGACCGCTCTCTCTCTCTCCCCGTTTATGTGTGCGTGTGTGTGTGACAGCATGCGCGCGTGTGTGTGTGACAGCATGCGCGCTTTCGGCATGACATCCAATCAAAGCACGGTAGATTGTTTTGATTCGACAGTATCCAACGTGACTACTATGAGGCGCCGGAGTGGACAAGCGAACGCAGAGAGAATTTGAATTTGAGATCGAGCCAATACTCGCGTGCCAATACTCTGTCTCTCTCTCTCTCTCACATACAACATACACCTCTCTCTCTCTCTCTCTCTCGCTCGTGCATTCAGTCTCTTTGCGTTCGCTTGACTTTTGTTTACGATGGCGTCTCATACCTTTAGTGCTTTTGCTCTCACGGGATCCTCCTTTTAAACTGACCCTTCGCTAAGCCACGCCCAAAAACCGCCACCCACCAATCGCGGCTTACCAATCGTGGCTACGGACAGGGGCTCTGTCAAGCTTTCGAGCGAGGGAAACAAGCCAAATCGTTGCGCAATTATTGGATTGTGCAAATCTGACACCCGCTATCCTAAAAGTTTGGACTGGGTGGTGGGATTTTTCCCTTTTCAAAACCTAAAGCCCAAGAGGAGAAATGCCAGCGTGGATCAAGCTGTGTGAGGGGCGGTAAAGGAGTTAACAGCTAAGTTGGTTTTGTTTTCGATATTCACATTCAGTGATAGGTGGCAATAACTCACACTCCTCTTATCCTAAACAGATCTAAACTGTGTTCTTATAAAGAAAAAAAAAAAAAGCAGGTTATGTTTACCAGCGGTCTTTTTCTTTTTTTCCACTCGATATTATGAGCACTGCTTAGTTTAAACCCTCGCCATTGTAACGCATATAAATACATACACTAATATTTGCTGGTAGGAAATATCTATTTGTTCACTTCTGTTATTTATACTTTGATTTGCATTTCAATTTTTTTTCTTCCACTTAACTGCAAATTTGAATAAAAACTGGATAAAGAGCACACAAACATGCTGACAGTAATAGGTACTGTACACTGTTATGGGTCAATGATGCTAATATTCGGCACAAATCTATCAGTTTCTTAGGTTATTAGATTATTTTATAATTTCACCTCTCCTGCTGTGCATGAACTATGCTGTTGAATGTTCAGCGTATGAGGTTGCTAGGCTAACCTTGCTTCAATTTTGATAAAATTATTCTCTAATCAGTTGCTATTATGTTGTGAATATACCCCTGTAATGTATACTGCAGTCCTCTTTTGTCTGGCTTTCTCAGATATCTCACCTGTTTGTCAAAAATGACTAATAAATCCTTGGGAATGTCTGACACCAGCGCATACACACTGTAATAGATGTGCCAGGCATGAAAGCTTGACAGGCGTAGCAACAGTAACTAAGGAGGGCGAGGCTTAGCGAAGGGTTATTCCAAGAATGTTGATATGGTTTCTTTCTTGCTTTACTATTTATTAACAATACACAAAAAACTAAAAGGTTAAGGTAAATTCTTTAATAAATTCTAGTGTTTTTGAGAATTATACTTGTTGTATACTTGTATTATACTTATTATAGTAGTATTAACAATAGTGAACAGATAAAATACAAAGTGTAGTTTTACTACAGTAAAGTGTAGTGATTTGTAGTATAAAATACCCTATATTGTAAAATAATACAGCACTGGGTAATTTGTTTATATTACACTTGTGTTACCATAGCAACTATAGTATTACCACAACTGATCAATTGAAGTTCTTTACTGTAGTAGGCTACTGTTCAAAACACAGTATATGCCAATATACGTGTTCAGGGGCCCTGTGGAACAGCTTTCCTCAAAATGAAGAGGATGACATGGAAAATGTCCTCCACAATCTCATCAGCAAAGTGGAAGCCAGCAGACACTAGTTTACTTTATTTTAGCTGCCATGATAAAATGAGATTGATAGTGAGATTTATTTGAAGAGTGAATAGTACAGTAGGCTATAATACCTTATCAAGTGTTTCCTTATTTTATCACAGTTACATTTCCGCTTGCATTAGTTTTTGCTTAAATGCTTTTAAAATAAAATGTATTCTTTACATCCAACATCTATTCCAGGGGTGCCTTATAGTGGTGTAAACCCCTTTACAAGGGGTGTTTCCCCTGTGTAAACTCTAGCCACCCCGATATGATTTTGCTGTTGACATTATTTATTTAAATCTACTTGCATAAATGCAATACAATGCAATATTTCAATAAATAAATAGCAGCCAATAAATTATTGTGGATTGATTGGTGCCACTGACGTAGCTGGCCTCTTCTGGCCCCCCCTAAGCAAATTTTCAGGGGGGCACCACTGGTCTATTCTCTGTCTTTAAGTGTTTGAAACTGAAAATATCTCATCATATAAAACAACCAAAAATGTTATGGTTTATTAGATTAAACATTTAATATGTAAGTCTATTTTAGTATTTTGGGTATTGTTATTAAACAGTGCAGCAATATGAATCATATCAAAAAGCATGAAAGGAAGAGGGAACACGACACAAATTGTGAGTCTGCATATAATCTCTGAGAGCGCTCAAGAAAATTTGTGTGTGAGCAGTGCATATTTGAGAGCGAGAGAAAATTTGCGCGTGAGCAGCGTATATTTGAGAAGCCGCAATCAGTTTTGTCCACAAACAGAGGAAATCACACGAGCATCACACAAGGTAGAGAGCAAAGCTCTTCAACGCTATGTGAAGAAAACAACGTTATTGTTTGTATGAAGTAGCCTACTTCATTAACAATATGTGCTACCATTTTACATTGCTGCTAGACGGATTTGCAACTCCATCTCTTTAGCACACACGAGATTCAATTGACAAAATTCTAATTTCACTCAATTTAACTTTGCAGCATATACAGGAGTTGGTCTACTGCTACCACATTGAGGTTATGTAATTTTGGTTAATCACAAGTTGATCACTGAAGACATAACATAGCACAACTAAACTTAATGAATTAGACAGCAGTAGACCTGCAATTTCTGTGTGATGTGAGGCAAAATGGAGTCTTTTTTTGGTGGAACTCGTTCTTGTGCATTATGCTGTGAAGACGAGACGCAGCACTGTTCAGTACTTTTTCAGAAAATTGCATTTGTATTTTTATATATCTGAGCAATGTTCTTTCATAAAAAAGGTTTGTTTAATTAATACAGATCTTACAACCATACCTAATCTGTATATATTTTATTTTTCTGTTAAAAAGACTCGAAAAGACTCGAAAATCAAACTGCAGGACTTTGGACTTGACTTGAGACTTGTTGCCTTTGACTCGGGACTTGACTCGGGACTTGCCTGTCTTGACTCGGGACTTGACTCGGGACTTGAGGGCAATGAATTGAGACTTACTTGTGACTTGCCAAACAATGACTTGGTCCCACCTCTGGCACAAGCAGTCACGCTGTTCTTACAGCATTGCATTGTACTTGGTATACAATTGAAACTTGATGTTATAGTATTGTACCGTATTATTGCTTGTATGTAGGGCTGTGCGATTTGGGAAAATATCTAATTGCGATTTTTATTTTTTATTATTATTATTATTTTAAAACAGAAATTGCAAATTGATTTGCGATTTAATTTTGTAGTCAAGCTCAAGTCAATCCGTGACAGCAATTCTGTGACAGCTCTTAATAATTACCTGTTTTTGTTCTGTCTGTGACTTTGAAACCAAAATATTCTCATATTACCAATTACTGTTTTTCTTTGATGTTAATTAGTCTATTAATGTTTCTGAAGCATCATCATCCCAATGGTCCGCACTATCCTGTTTGTTTTCTTTTTTTATATTATTGTGGGTGTTCAACATAGTTCAGTTGTGAAATACTTATTGGACAGAACGAAAGTGTGCTCACTCAATTGGCTAGTAAGATTGTCACACAAAGTCACGCTTCTGCTCTGGGTGGGGGGGAATTAAATAATACACATATGTTCCGTATCACAGATATCAGGTAACTAGGGTTGTAACGGTATGAATTTTTCACGGTATGATAATCGTCTAAAACAATACCACGGTTTGACGGTTTCGCGGTATACGGTATGTTACAAAATAATAGAACAGTGAAGCAAATTTGACTTTTTCCAAATAATATATTTTTAGTTACTATAAACAACACCACTTACAATGAACAAATAAAAATAAGAAAATAATAAATAATGTGTCAAAGTCCAAATAAAGTCCAAATAAACATGGTGCAAATCCTCAGTAAAAAATAGATATAAATATTTACTATACTATAAATAGTTACATAACGAAACTAGATTCAATATGGAACATCCCTAGGTTTTATGTGCCAGCAAGGATATGGTTGTCTATGGATATGGATATGGTTGTCTGCAATGCAGACAAACAGCTGCATCTTCATTTGCGTCTTTTGAATACAGCAAGAGCAGCAGTTCGTCTTTGCTGTGTCACTGTTTTGTCATGTTTCTGTGCTGCTGTGCATGCAAAAGTACTTAGTATGAGAATTATTTCATGCAAAACTTTTTTTTTGCGTTTTATTTAGCCGCGCATAAATGTACAGCCTATCTCTCATTCCGTGTTGTTCAAAAAGCTTGGTCCACAAACAAAAGTGAAACCTATGCTTATTGGTTGTGATATAGCGAGTTTGAACCAATCTGGGCATGGAGGAGGGACAATGCATCAATGTATCATGTCTGATTTGTCCGGAGACACAGTGACGAGCGTTTCTTTGTCAAATCAGCGTTGTCAAATGTTGATGACGTAACCGCACTGATTCCGGAGCCTCTGAAAGTCCGCAAATGTTATGTGATACAGTACTGGAAAGCTGAGATGCTCTTCTTTATGCCAATCTTTGAATTGTATGAATCGGATCAGCGGATCAAAAGTTATTAAACATTTAAGAGCAATACTTATTTTTAGCCGCGGACGGCTGTCTCGGTCTTTAAGGGTTAAAACCGTTGATATGCAATTGTTCATGGTATGATAATCGTGCACGTTCAAATCGTGGTAAACCGTCATACCGGTATATTGTTACAACCCTACAGGTAACTAATCGTAACACTTCTAATTGTGATTCGATTTCGATTAATTGTACAGCCCTAGTTGTATGATACATTACTGGCACTCAGTGATTTCTCTTTTTTTTGTATGTTGTTTGATAAAAGCATCTGTTCAAGTAATTTTCTCACTAATTCTTTTTTTCTCTCTCCATTTGGCCTTGCATCCACACAGCATTTTTAGGAAAGGAAAACTTATCTTTTTTAAAAGACTCTCTAAATAAGACAAACCCTGTTGCTTTGTGGATTGTGAATACTTGCTTTTCTTTAAAGGACGTGGAATGTTTTTTTTTTTTTTTTTTTGGCATATCTTCTAGTCTATATTTTCATTTGTATTTACAACTTTATGCTCATGTGTTACTCGCAGCAACAACTCCTCAAAGCCCAAAAAAAATTAAGTATTGATGCTTTTCCAAGACATATAATTGTTAAGTTCCAAAGTAAATACACGCCTTAATGCTTGCACAATATGAAAAGTATTTTAAAGTAGTTTATGTATTTATTTTGGAAACTATTGAAAATGATAGAGTTGGATGCAGAGAGTTTTTAGATGTATTTGGACTAGTGTGGACATAGTCCAAGTCAGGGATGTCAAACTCTATTCCTGGAGGGACGGAGCCCTGCACAGTTTAGTTCCAACTCTGCTCCAACACACTTACCTGTAGGTTTTAAACAAGCCTGAGGAACTCAATTAGTTTGATCGGGTGTGTTTAATTAGGGTTGGAAGTAAACTGTGCAGAGCTGCAGCCTTCCAGGAATTGAGTTTGACATCCCTGGTCTAAGTCAAAGTAATATAGACGTCATTGAGTAATTTTTGAACCCCGCCAAACCCCCTCCCCCTTAAGAAAATGTGATTTTTCTCACAAGTATTTTAAATTTAGTCATTTAGCAAAGGCTTCTCTCCAAAGTGAGGTCAATATCTTCCATATTTGATCAACAATGCGATCAGTATTTTCAATATGGTCAATATTGTTGTCAACATCACAGACCCCAAATGGTGTAGAACCTGAGAAGGCACAGATCAGTGTGCCAGCTTCACAAATAAAACAGTCTTGATGGGTTTTAGTTGGGAAAGGGGGGTCATGACAATTGTGAGCCATCTTTAGTCTCCTCTGACGTCTGTGTGATTTGTGTGTACACTCTGTGCTCGCAGACGATGCTGGTCCAAATGTGGTATCCCATCACCGTGGCAACAATCTCCAGGGAGTTCAAAAAGATTCTGGCCAAGCACCTGAAGGCCACGTCAGGGAACCTGGAGAGTCTGGACCTCAAACTGCACGATTTCGGCTACAGAGGAGTGTCTTCACAGGAGGTACAGTGGACATAGATCAATAAATTCACTTCCTGTTCAGGACAGTGGTGTTTGTTGTTAGCTATATACATAATAAAATAATTTTTACTAACAGTAATCTGATTGTAAAGCCAAAGTCATACTAAATGAATTATGCTGAATTGTATTAGCATTAATACTGTAGATATGAACTAGTGTCTACACTTTGTTCGAAACTAAGGTGGGCAGTATGAAGGTAATTTTATTAATATTATTGTTTTTTATGTATGTAATTTATTTTATTTATCTTATAGTATGGAGAGCTCTGCTGTGACGTGCATTTCCCTTTGGGATTAATAAAGTCTAAACAAACAAACAAGTACAAAATGAAATAAAGTTAATACAAAAATAAACATTGGATGCAAAAAATACGGATAATTAGTTAAATCTATTATTAACAAAAATAAAAAATAAAAAAACTAACAATAATAAATGGAGCAACTCCAATATTGTTCCTCCTACATCGATTACTTATAACACATTTATTAATCTTATTTAAAGTTCATTTCAATGTTAACTACAGTCCACATTAACTGGAAATTTGCACAGCTCAGCATAATTCAGGACAAGCCATCAAACTGACATGAGCATGTTTTGTTTAAGCCTGACGCCCCGATAGTAGTTATTGATGTGCAAATCTTTGTGCTTTTATTACTGTTTTTATCATGATGAGGGATTGATACTTACAAAAACACAATCTTTCATGCATTTTACGACCAAAAGAGACTCCATAGAAATCTAAAAAAAAATAAATAAATAAAACTTCTTGAAAACATGAAATTATTCTGTACTAAAGGTCAGGTTTATTGTATCCATTCACACTATGAATAAAACTCCTCCAAAGCTTTGAAATATCCTAAAAATATAATAATTAGTTCGAGTTATTATTAACAAGAAACTAGCTATTAATAATAGATGGAGCAAATCCAAGTGTGTTCCTGTAGTTTTTACTCATAAAGAATTAATTAATCTTATTTAAAATTAATTCCAATGTTAACTAGCTACAGTCCTTGTGAATTTAAAATTTGTATGGCTCAGCATATTTCAGGTCAAGCCTGAGCATAATTTCAGAGAAGGACTGCCAATCCAGAGATGCAGCAAATGGTCAGATTTTGATTTAATATTATCAGATAAAACTTTTATGAAGTGAATCAACTTATAATTATTGTTGCACAGATTAATTGATAGTAATGAAGTTTGCACTGTGCGTTTTTACATTTTCTTTTTTTTTTTTGGTGCATTAATTGTTGATAATAATATTCAGAAGGTCATGATTCGTACTCATTAAATAATTACTTTGTATAGCTTTATTTTACATTCTTAGGGGGTTTCAGATTAATTGTTACCCTTAAGACTACCATTAAGACTTGTGTGCTAGCAAAATGAACATTGTACATTTTGATTTCATTTGGACTTTAAAATTAGTGTCTGTTAATATTATTTATTAAAACGGAGTTAACATGAACTGGCAATGTACACTGATAGTTAATATGCTATTATAATATAATATTATAATAATATTATAAGTTAATGTAGTTCAATTACTGAAACTGGTTAAGGTTAAACTTTATATAAAGTGTCCATGTTAATGCACAACTTTATTTAACTTCTGAGTAACGTTACTTCATTACATGTACTTGTGGTTCAGGTTAGCATGCAGATTCAATTTAGGTTTAGTGTAAATAGGTATAATCAACTGTTATTACTATGAGAAAATTAAGGCCACTAAAAGGTATTAAAAAAAGTCTTAGTCGCGTGTTTTACGAGGCCTTAAATTTTGTTCAAGCGCTGTCCAAAGTGTTTGACTTCAAAAAAGCTTAAATATTTGTATTTTTCTCCTAATATTAACAACGGCATGATCGATCAACACGATTGGTTCGGGCCAGGGTATGTCTGGCCAAGCTTCTCCATCCAGTTAATGTCACGTAATTTGCAAAAAAAAAAATTATTTGTGGGAAGGTTATGTGATGCTCTCCACAATGTAGCGAAACCATCGAGCGAAAAAGACAAAGGTAAAATAGGCAAATACAAGTTTGCGTACTTCTGGCTGGAGAAAGTCGAGTTTAAACAGTGGCGGAAACGTGTCGCTGAAAACAACCACGTTTATAAACAACTGTTAATTAAGTTAAAGGTTTGATACTGATTAGATCTTGAAGTGGCGATGAGGTCTTAAAATATTCTGAGAAGATCTTTAAAAAGTCTTACAAAGGTATTAAAATTACCTTTAGGATTCCTGCATATACCCTGTAATAATAACATGAAACGCCAATAATGAAATCTTAAAATAAATTTTAACAAATATAATTACTAGTGATCCACCTAAATTAATTCCCTGGCATGAAACTGACAGTTGACAAATTAAATAGTTTTAACTTAAATGTAACAAAGCCCAAAGTTTCTTATAATTAATAATGCCAGGAGCAGTGCAAGTGTTTAATGAAGTTTGTTTATTCTGAAAATAGCATAGCCTAAAAGATTGATCTTGACAGTCAGGCGACGTAATACTTGTCTGGTAATATATTGTATGGGTTTATTTTTATAAGCATTATTTCCTATGTTGTTTCAAACTACTAAAAATGTCATTAAAAGCAAATCTTATTCAATATAAGAGTAAAGTTTTCAACATAAAAAGTAGTCTGAGCAGAGATCAAGGTCTTATAATGCAAATAGAAAGCACCCATAAATCACATGCACATGTAAATTAACAGATATTTTTTTACAGTGTAGAGAATACAACCAGTAACTGTGTAAGAGATTCAAAACATTGCCTTAGTACTATTAGCATGTTTTGTTTAAGTCTAATGCCACGTTAGTAATTATTGATGTGCAAATCATTGTGCTTTTCATAATCGTTTTTATCATGGTGAGTAGAGCTGCACAACATATCATTTCAGCATTGATATAGCAATGTGCAAATCTGCAGTAGTCACATTACAGGATCGGCAATGTCGAGTTGGCATTATAGTTAACTAGAATGCAGAATGCATGCAAAATATAACCCTCTTTTTTGTGACTATGTAAGATTAAAAGCAAATTTAAACCGTTTGGGTTTAATAGCATGATGTTAATTGTAATTATTTATACAATGTAGGTACAGTAGTCAACATTTGAAGTGGATCAAAAAATTTGATCGAAAAAAGAATGGTGGTTGTTCAATAGTTTTAGGACAACTTTGGTAAATCTTTTTGATCCACTTTAAATGCTGACTACTAGGGGTGTCAAAATTAATTGTTTCTTCGGTGCACCGCAATGCAGACGCAGACAGTTCAATATCAGGCAAGTAATAGATCATAAACGGTTATTACATACTGACGTCATTTATCACATATGCAATACATTGCGGTATGTTACTATGTCAGGGGAGGCGAGCATAAGTAATTAAAACGTTCCCACCTACTTAAAAACGCAGAAACTCTGCACAATTCACTGCGTGTGGGTTTGCTGGACAGTCTTTTGATCGCCGCTGCCATTTTTTAACGTCACTCATCAGTAAACAGCGCCAGAGCCAATTGCAACAATTTTTGTTGAGCGCCTGAGCAATAAGGGTGTAAGAACTCACTCGGTAAAGAAAGCGGACTGGATAATATTTACATAAGTGTATGTGCTATAAATGTTCATGTTGTTCTGTGCATGTACTTGAGATTTTAAAGGTGCAGTTCATATATCTGACTGCTTGTATTAAAGAACAAAATTGCATTACAAATAATATATACAGTTGAAGTCAGAATTATTAGCCCCCCTGTTTTTTTCCCCCTAATTTCTGTTCACCAGAGAGCAGATTTTTTCCAACAGATTTTTAAACATAATAGTTTTAATTACTAATTTCTAATCACTAATTTATTTTATCTTTGCCATGATAACAGTAAATAATATTTTAATAGATATTTTTCAAGACACTTCTATACAGCTTAAAGTGACAGTTATTTATTTATAAGTTTATATATATATATATATATATATATATATATATATATATATATATATATAATTTTTAATATAAGAATTGTTGTGCTGTAAAGTAAAATATAAAATTGTGTATGGAAAGCATTGTCAATGCACCATGATGCACTGAGATATCGAATTGAACCAAATCAATCGCATGATAATCGTAACCGAACCATGAGACCAATGTATGTTCACTTCTCTATTGTCTACTGTATATACTTTTATTTTACATTTGATAATTTAATTTATGTACCTCAATTTTGTTAGACTCTCCAGAAACACATAAAGCACTCTCTATTTCATGTATTTCTTTATTCTGTTGTATTGATTTAAGCTTGTCATTACATTTTGTGCATATGAAGAGTTCAGATTATCTTTTCCGTCAAAACCACTCATGCATTTTTTTTGTTGCAAAAACCTCTAAACCCACCTATTGGAACAAGACATTGTATTAAGTTGAAAAATCACAAAAAATGCAATTAGAAATTATTTTACCAAGCATAAAACATTACACAAACCCCCTAAAATTAAAATACATAAACCTGTTAAGTAAGTGGCAGTTCATACCGCTGAGGTTAACCAGTGATAACCCAGGGACGTCACAGAAGTAAAATGAATGAATAAAATATGTTAAGTAAGTGGATTAATCAATAACATTAAAATGGACATTAATTAAATCTTGACAATCTTTTGTCATTTCTGATATTTGGAATTTAGATTTAAAATATAAACATTACAAACATTGCAAAGCTTGGTAGATTCAAATAAAGTAAAACATTAAGAAACATCAATATCTGCATTTTCATTGTTCATTCATATAAAAAATGTATTAGACGTGTAGGCAGTATGAAGTAATATAAATAATGTATAGTTTAATACATTATATTTATCTTTAAAAAAAAAAGCTTACATTAGCAAAAAACGAGGTTGGCCTACTGGGCTAAAGGGGATGTCTCTCAGACACTTTTAAAAGCTGTGATTCATCCTCACTATGCTCAAGGTCTTGGTCTTTTTTCAACTCGTTTATCCTCATAGCATCCAAGTGGGATGGAAAAACGACATTTAAATGGAATTGCCGTTTGATGTATTGAAAATTGGACTCATTCAAAGTAGCATCACTGAGCAAAAAAACAAAAGCATGTTACACTTCCGACTGTACATTGTGTTTTCTTAAAATGCACAGAGTTTTGAGGTATGGAACGTTTTCATTTGCCATTCATTGACAGTCAGACAGGCTCATCAAATTCATTCGATTCCTTCTTTTAAAATCTAAATCACAAACTAAATAAAACCGTCTCCTTATAAAAGCCGCTTATAAGTGCGCCGTTACATTGAAAACATATGATTCGATTTGCGCCTACTGATTGGTTCTCAAGACATAGCAGCCTTTCCTGTCAAAGGCAAGTGGCGTTTAGAGACTTTTGCCAACAAACTGTAATTTCTGAATGCGCTGACGCTGGGATTTGGATGATTTGAAGCAAAAATAATTGTTGAACATGTACTACGTGCCTAAAGAAGTCGCTCAATGTCGTGAAATATGGCGGAAGTGGCTTATAGCAGCTTTTGCATCTGAACTCTTCATAAACACTCCCGGTTGATGTAATATTATAAACTTTTCCCAAAATCATCTCTTGAAATAATATTCAAATTATAAATATACAGTATATCGCACAAATCCGAATTATTGCAATGTTCCATATAACATTTTCCAATATGCAGCCTTAATGTTGTTAAAAAACAAAATCTTTAATCCATTTTAAAACCAAAAGAGACTCTATAGACGTCTAAACACCTGATAACATGAAATTATTTTGCACTAAAGGTCAAGTTTATCTGTATCCATTCACAGCATACTCTGAATAAAACTCCTCAAAAGCTTTGAAATATCTTCAAAATGAAAGCAGAAGTGCCTCTGGTGTTAAAACGTCTACTTTTTGCTCTTTATTACTCAAAGTCAAACATGGTCTTTCTCCTTTCAGTCTGTTTTTAAGGATGCTCCAATCTTCAGGGCCAAATGAAATCAGACCATACTCAGTGAAAGCAGAAAATCGATTCATTATGAGATGAGAGCGTTCTGGTTTAATCAAAAAGAGATCAGACCTGACCTTTCGACACACACTCGATTTCTGCCGATTTCAAAGGCGGTGTTTGAGTGAGCGTGGTGGGTACCGGTGGGTTTTGGTCATAGGATGGAGCTGTTTGAAGGGTTGTGTGAGTAAAGAGGTGTGTTTGGCTGTTGAATGGCTGCGTCTGCTGTGTAAAGGTCAGTTCTGCCAGATTTCATCTATATCACACAGTGGCGGGTTCAGGTGTTGGGTGACTAGTGATAAGCGGTGAGTCTGTTAGTGACTGACTGGGGGCTGGAGACCTTTGTGCGTGAAAGTGAGAGTTCTAGATTGTGATGAGGTGTGACGTAACCCCTCTGTGGTGGCCTTTTGAGAGCAGTACGCCATCAGCTAAAACTGGAGACGGTGACGCAGCTGCCATAGATCAGCACTCAGCATGATCCATTACAAAAGGTGTGTGAAATATATATATATATATATATATATATATATATATATATATATATATATATATATACAACCCATCAGTGGGACTGTGCGCTTTAACAGAGAAGTTATTTAATGGATTTTTATGCATAGAAGTTTTAAGAATTAAATTTATTTTGCTTTTGCAATGATGACATTACATAATAATGCAATTTAACTAGTTCATAAGTAAAATCAGGCAAGTCATTGGATAAAAGGGGTTGTTTTGTAGTCAGTAGATAGTATAATATTTAGGGGGCTGATAATATATATTTTTGACGTAATAAACTCCTTTTAATCCAACCAAACTAAAAGAAGTAAAACTTTTTTCCAGATTAAATTTATAATAGGATATCCTGTGAAAATTGCTTTTTTTAAATTTAGTTAAAGGTCCTGTGAAGGGCTTTGAAATGTGCATTGTTATTCAATATAAGACGTAATCTTAACCAAAACATGAAGAGCGTGTGGGACAAAGTGTAGCAGCCAATCGCATTTTGTTTTATCACCGCTCTGCCTATGCATCAAATGAAAAGCAAATGAGAAGCATCTTGAAGGGGATGGGGCATGTCAGATACTAGAGAGCATTTGATTGGTCAAGATTTGATGAGAAATCGTAGTCTGGGTTGATGTGAATAAAACAGTTGATCAGTTTAGGATGGAAGTGACAAACCACAAGCTTTACATGTTGATATCAGTTTTATATCTTCTAAGTATCTTCACAAGTATTGTCACTGTTTTGGAGCACTCTAGCTTATAGATATCTTAAAAACGAACAATACTAATACTAACATCTAAAAATCTTTGTTAATTTAATGACACCTTTAAAAATGAAAGTTCAGTTTTCACCTAAAGCACTGCAAAAATGCTTTTCTTACTTAGTTTTTTACTTAGTACCAGTACTGGGTTGCAGCTGGAGAGGCATCTGCTGTGTAAAACATATGCTGGATAAGTTGGTGGTTCATTCCGCTTTGGCGCCCCCTGATAAATAAAGAGAGGAAGTTGGATAATGAATGATAATGAATGAATGAAAATTGATTTGCTTTATTAAATTTTTATTTTATTATTGTGTTTTTGACTGTTAAAAGTGAATCATGGTTTCTCAGAGATTTCTGTAGATACTCAGGGATATCCTGTAAAACATCTTGTGTTCGGTAACACAAAATAAAACAGGACATCTGGTTGTCCGAATTGAGAAGCATGTTATATCTGGGTTTATGGTTTATTTCTCTGCCAACTGTCAGTGTATTTTTGCTATTGTGCATGTGCGAGTGTTTAAGCCTGTTTGATCGCTGCCAGTTATCTGAAATTTCATGTTTTGGTGTGACACGCACACACACTCAAGGCTCTGTTAAGGAAAAAAAAACAGGCAGAATTTTACAGAAAGGAGAAATTGGATGTGAAGGAACATCAGTATGCGATCTTTGAAAGCCCGAAGCGCTTCTCCATCAAACTGAAGCCTGCTGTGTAAAGCTATGGAGTCTTCATTAGGGACTGTAGGATATTGAACAGTGTATTTTGTTGGTTGTGGCTGACTGGATTAATGGCGGCTTCAAGAGGAGATTAATGATGCCAAGCAGAGTTTATTGCCTCTGATACTCAGGGTTTCTGTTCAATCTCCATCATCACTCTTTTCTGATCAGGAGTCAAGCGGTGATACATTTTAATGCTTTTAAAGGAACAGTTTATCCATCGTAGACACAACCTCAGATCTTTATTTGACTTTCTTTCTGTCTTAGAGCCAAGTGTATCCTGTATGATTTCTACATTCAAATAATTACTGTTGCTGCTTGTTCAAACTACTTATTTAATATGAGTTGAACCAACACAATTTATACGTTTTTTGGGGGGACAACCTTTTTTTATTAAATATTAAATCCACTTAAAATTGATTTTTTTTAAAATAAATTTTAAGTGGATTTAATATTTAATAAAAAAGCAAGGTTAGGGTTATATATATATATATATATATATATATATATATATATATATATATATATATATATATATATATATATATATATATATATATATATATATTATATAGGGTTATAAAAAGGTAGTTAGGGTTATTACACACTAAATCCATTTTTTTTTTGTCCGTAATTTTTATCTCAATAAAAAATGTATTCGACCTCACATTGTGTGAATCGTATTGAATCTTACTGTCATAAAAAAAAAAAAATCAAACTGGGTTAACAAAAGTTTTGCGCTTTTCACATCCGAAAAAGCACTTTGAGAAGTGTTTTGATCATTCAGAGCTACCGTACAAACAATAAGCTAAATACAAAATGGCATCACTTGAGCCACAGAAAAAGAGCATAGAATCACCAAGAAGCGACACTTTGTTGCTATTTGGGAAACAGCCACTAGATGCTACTAGTGTCACGCAGCTGCCAATTTCATTTTGGAATGAAAATTCCAATAGAACAACAACACGGATAACTAACGTTAGACAGAATGAATTAAAATATTGTGTTAAATATGAGTGAAAAATTATATATTCATACACCCCCAGTGAAAAGCATCATTTTAAACAATACCTAATGAAAAAAAAAAGCAATTTCAAAAATGTTGACAAGACTAAGTTGAATTTGAAATCTGTTTACCTTATGAAACTAAGGTATTATTGCAGTATGGTATTAGTAACAGTATTATTTACTGTCATCATGGCAAAGATTAAAAAAACAGATATTAGAAATGAGTTATTAAAACTATTATGTTTAGAAATGTGTTGAAAAAATCTGCTCTGTTAAACAGACAACAGGAAAAAATAAACAGGGTGGCTATTAATTCAGGGGGGCTAATAATTCTGACTTCAACTGTATATCTAACCTTGTTGTAGAGCGAAAAGCAAATATTGACGCTCTCCTCAGGGGGGCTAAAAAGATTTTGCTTAGAATCAAACGTGTTCACTTTCCATAGCAGCAGCCTTCCCTTGACTATCACTAAAGGGCAAATCCCTTCTGATTACGGTGACCCTGCAATGAATGAACTGAGACGCAGTCAATAACCTGAGTGTTAAATCAGCGGAATATAGAAAACCTCGTCTTGGCTTCAAACCACAACACAATTGACTTCAAAGGTCAACGTCAAAGTCTCTCTTATGATTTGTATCTTAAAAGCCACTGTCTATAATTCAGCTACAATAGTTAGAAAATATGCCCAGACATAAAATATTCAGATGAGATTGCAGCAAAATTACTGCAATTTTGTTGCTGTTTTGTTTGTTTGTTTGTTTGTTTGTTTGTTTGTTTGTTTGTTTTTATGCACCTGTCAATTTTAGGAATTTTATTTGATAAGTGTTTTCTTTTCAGTATAATATAAAGATTTTTTTTTTCAAAATACACTTAGGGCCCATTCACACGGGGCTTCAGCGACAACGCTTGACAGAGGGCATGTCTGAAGTTGGGGCTGACGCAATTGTTATAGCAGCGTCAGCCATTGAAATTAGTCAGCAATAGGCCACTGTCTGAGCTGGTGTATTTGCATACAGTGATCTGATTGTCTGATGCTTCCGATCCACAATGCAGTTCGTCAACGCCTAACGTCACCCATTCAAAGTGAATGGGAAGCGTTGAAGCTGACGGGGCGTTACTCCTTTCTAATACTTTATAATTTTCTGTTCTTGCACGTTGTCAATTTATGCCTGTAGATTTTAGACTTTAATACATTTATTTTGTACTTTTTATTTTTATTTTTTACATTTGCTGTATTTTTCAAAAAAATGTCTGCAGGTGATCCATAAATCTCCACTTTACCAGCACTTAAACCAATGATCACAAGTTTTTCATATCTGTATTTGGTAGGTCTTAGACACAGATTTTTTTGCCTTTTTTTATTGTATACTTTTTATTCTACAGGCAGTTCACATTTTCTGAATTATAGAGTGATATAAAGAGATATAAAGAGAAAATCCTCTGTGTAAAACGTTGACTAAAATAATAAGAACAGACTTTTGAATCTGCTGTAAATGTATGAAAATGATAATATTTATAAATCTAATTAAATAATGCCTAATTTACATTTTTTTAAATAACATTTAGAGAACTTCTAATACAAAAAATTGTGCCATTCTGAAAGTCATTGATCAACTGGTGGTGATTATTTTTAACCTGTTTACCTGTCTTGCGGTATGAAGTTACAGCGGTTCATTTCTGTTGTTATAGTCAGCAGCGCTTGGTGGAGCTGCTCATCTGGTGAACTTCTGCAGCACAGACACAGTGGCAGGATTGCTGATGGCACAGCGATACTATGGATGTCCAATGGCTGGATTCTCCATCCCTGCAGCAGAGCACAGGTAAAGCACACACAGATTATTTCACAAAATCAAGAATTTAGTGTCGTGTAAAACATCCTGCTAACATCCTAAACAGTAGAAGTCAACCTTCTGCTATTATATAAGTCATTAGTTGGTATTCATTAATTTCAAAAGTTCATTCAACTTTGTTCAAACCATTTGTTTATGTTGATTATAATGAAATATATTGAAATTGGCTTGTAATGAAAAGATCTAAAAACGTCAAAGGTGTATGCATCAAATTACATTCCTAAAAGTGATTTTATATGCATTAAATACATTAAATGCAAGTAAAACTTTCTGCTTTAAGGTTACAAATAATTTGGGGTGAAATAAATGGGTGAATATATGTATTTCATATTCTTTCAGCATAACAGATGTATTTATAAACTTAGTATGTCATCGAATGTTTTTTGTTCTCAATTTGACTAATCATATTTTTGCTATATAAACACAATATAGCTATTGTAAATACTGTTGTTACATATGCTAAATGAAATTATGATTGTGTAAAAATATGTGTCAGTCTTTAGTTTTTGTCTTGAAAGCCTGTCTGAAGCCAAATTTTGTTTTAATTAATTAAAAGTAGTTAATTAATTATAAGTCTTAGTTAAAATTAGCTCAAATTTACATATTTAATAGGCAAATAGGCATATTTAAAAAATTATAATGATTGAAGCATATTTGCAATGTTCAAAAACAATCTTAACTACTATTACAAGATGACTTTTACTTATTTGCATTTTATTTTGATTGATGTTTTATCAGTGTTTTAAAGAATAATATACCCTTAATTTAGTTAGTAATTAAGTTAGTAATGTTAAAAACATTTCTATATTATTTCACTTACTGTACATTTTCTTCAAGTAGGGAAGAAACGACTACTAATTCATGCTAGCTTAAAGTATTAGCCTATTAAATCATTTGAAGAAAGTCTGTCATACATTAAACATGCTAACAACATGTTATCAATAAGTGAAGTCATATTAAATCCATGCCAGCAAAATTGTGGCATTCTTAAAGCTTGCTATCAGTGTTAAATCATGTTAGAAACATGCGAACAATGCGTCAAATCATGTTGAAAGCATGCTAACAATGTCATAGCAGAGTTAAAGCTTGCTATAATTTGACTACTAAAATTTTTGCTATATAAACACAATATAACTATTGTATATACTATTGTCACACTAAATCAAATTATGATTGTGTAAAAAAAAATATATGACAGTCTTTAGTTTTTTTCTTGAAACCCTGTCTGAAGCCAAAGTTTGGTTTTAATTAATTAAAAGTAATTAATTGAAATTAGTCTTCATTAAAATAAGCTTACATTTACATATTTAATAAATTAGGCAATTAAGCTAATAAATAAATAAACAGATTCATTTATTTATTTTGCATCAATCATATTATATTCCATGTGTTTTGATACGTTTGTGTGTGTGTGTGTGTGTGTGTGTGTGTGTGTGTGTGTGTGTGTGTGTGTGTGTGTGTGTGTGTGTGTGTGTGTGTGCGTGTGTGTGTGTGTGTGTGTGTGCGTGTGCGTGTGCGTGTGTGTGTGTGTGTGTGTGTTTGTGTGTGTGTGTGTGTGTAAGCTTAGATCCCCCTAAATAAAGCTTTGATCTCTTTTTCATTGTGATTGCAATAAACACTATGTCTACTGCAATCAACAGAAGTTCTCCTTTTGAGAAACTCATGTTTGCTCTTGTGATTAAATGATGACAATGTTAATTTATTTGCTGAATCGTTCCTTTAAGATTGACAGGACAGCGACTGATCCAGTGTCTTCAAATCGGCTGTTAAACACCTGCATGTTAATTTGCATTTGTTCCGTTGATTCTAATTTGTTCTATTAGTAGCTCCACATTCATCCGTTTCGCAGCTGTAGGGCCCTTTGTCCATGTGCTTGAGTGCTGTTCCCAGTTTAGCACGCTCTCAATCTTTATTTTAGTCAAACGATGGCTTCTGTGACGTCATTTCAAGTTTAGATTTAGGATGTTCAGTGATCACAACATTCATTTATCAGTCAAGCAGACGATTCAGTGAATCACTCTGAGATTTTAATAGCTCAACATGTAAGGATCATTAAACACCAGTGACTCATTTGCTGAAAATGATTCTTTCTAATTCTTGTCCAGCAAAGCAAGACTCATTTGTTTTAATATCCTTCAAAGCTTTATAAAAATAGATTTTTTTCCCTCTTTTTTTTTTTTACAATGCAATATTTATTATAAATGAGCCATGCATGTAAAAAAATGTTGGCTTGACACCATTTAAGCTTGCTATTCTTCCTATTCTACTTCTGAGTTAGAATTTGTGAGCTTTCATTCTTTGACTACCAAACCTGACCTTCGAGTTGTTCTGTTGGTCCAACTCACGGAACTCTAAACAATAGCAAATTCCCAATGCCACTTCAATCGAGGACGTGAAAACTTGTACAACAGATAATATAAAGTTTCCAAACTGTCCTTTCTTTAGCAAACCTCAACCCCTTTCTTAAAACTTGCAGAATCATGCTAGAAGGATGATGTTAGCATTTTAAAATGTGTTAAATTATACTAGCAACTTGCTATAAACATGTTACATAGCAATGGCAATTCGTGCTAAAAAGTGTATATATTACAGTAGAAAACTGTGTGTATATTATGGTAAAGTGTGTATAATATGGTAGAAACATGCTACCACATGTTAAAATATTAAGCGTAGTGTTGCTATCAATGTGTTCATCATAGTAGAAGCATTCTAACAATGTATTTAAAGCTATATTCAGTGTTAAACAATACTAAAAACCTACAATCATAATGGCATGTTAGCAGTGTCAAGTGATGTTAGAAACATGTTAACAACAGGGAAAAAACATGTTGTCTGGGTTAAAACATGTTACCATGATGCTAGCAGCATGTTAAAGCAGTAGATTTAAACATCACATCACATTAGAAATTAACAACATTCGATACACCACAGTTAATCTTTAGGACGGGTTTTGGAAACACCATGCCAAATCATAAGCTGCTTTTCCCCTATCGTGCCGAACAGTTCTAAGAACACTAGCGCGCTAGTTCACAGTCATCCTCAATAAACTACACTACATAGAAGAGCGTAGAATCACCTAAACTCTTTGACTACATTTAATATAAAAAAAAAAAAAAACTATCCAGGTCTGAACGATACAGTTTGAAAAGGATTTTTAAAACCATAGAGCAGTCTCTGGCAGAGAAGTGAATGACTCATCAAATTCGTACAGAGATATTTTATTTATTAAAGTTATTATTTCATTGTCGTGAATACAATTAACCATGTATGATATAATTACCAACCCATCATCTAAAATCTCTTACTAATCTCTTTTATAAAATAGCTTATTGTTTTATTCGTGGCTAGAGTTTTAATTTGATTGACAAGGCAATGGTACCTTTAATTCGCCTGCCTGAATGTGAGTTTATCGCACGCAGCGCTGTATTTGACAGCACAAAACTTGCTCTGATCCGGGAGAGAACTTTACCAACGACTAGACCCACATGCGTTGCTGTAGACTTTTTTTTCTGCTGCGCATCGAGTAAAGCGAATAAAGACACGCTTAAAATCATCGTTGTCCAAATTCCACAACAACATTATTATATCCATGGAACACGAACTTGCAGACTCTTTTAACAACGAGGAAATATTTATACTTTTTAATTCAAAGCCCAGACAGCTTGTTAATTTAATACCAGCAAGACTAACTGAAAGACGGTTACGACGTGTTGTTATGTCGGCCGTCCAAAAGTCTACGGTAGAAAGTTAACTCTTTCCATAATATTTTTGGACTTTGCTTGAAAGCTTTATGAAGGGGCACTGTAGCTGTCCAAGGTACTGTTGTATGATCTATATTATAGTCTATATATGCACTAATAAACAAGTCAAGTGAATGAATGAATTAAATAAATATGAATTCTTAAATGTCGGTATTGCTTTAACTCAAAAAATATCACTAGGTTTTGACAAATGTTTTGTGAAAATAAAATGAGCAATTTTTATTATTTCAGCTATAGGCCATTATATGATTCAGTTATACATAAGTTTGACAGTTTCTGTGTTTTTTTGTTTTGTTTTTTTTGTTCTCGGTGATCTTTAATATAGCTAAGCAAATATTTTCTGAAATGTCAAGAAATAACTTCCCTGTGTTGTTAGTTAATTATGAACACAAAAATAATTATAATAATAAAAATAAAATGATAAAAATACAAAGATAAAAGAGTAGCATTTTGCTAAACATAATAGTCCTTTATGTGCTTTAAATCCTGCTATAAATGTGTTGTTTCATATTCGTTTAAAGGGTTATATTTTACCATCAAAATGTAGTATATTTTATATCATTATCAACTTTTGATATAAAAACACTGTGTAATTTAATTGATTGTTAAAAATGAAATAATTACATTTTTATTTAGTGAAAATGCCCACTCACTTTTGACAAGGCCTGCAAAAAATGATATGTCTGCCACTATAATACAAATGCACTATTATTGTTGCATTATTACTGTTTATTTTCTTGTTATGTACAGATATTTTTAATATTTAATTTATTTCCCCTCTAATCATTTTCAATCATCACGTTACATTTTGGTCATTTTCCCTCCATATAAAATTTAGCCAGAGGCGCGCAACATATGACCTCTAAATAAAAAAAGGGTGCTTTGACATGTACCTATATTTAGCACCCCTATTTGATAGAGCGGCATAACAGTGCTTTCGCTTTTATGAACATTAAAAAAACTAGTTTCGGCTATTATATAAATTTAATTGAATAAAGGGAGCCGTTTACATTGCGTTACCAAGGCAACTACTGATGCGTTTTGTGTAATGTTTCAAAAAGCTATGTCACAGCACGACAGTGGAAAATGAAATCGTATCCGTTCTCTCTGGCCCGGTTTGGCATGGAATGGAACAGTTCTGCTTAAAGAACGATTCAGCACCATAGTGGAAAAGCGGCTATAATCAAGCCGTGTGTTAAATTATGTTGGCAAAGGTTAGCAGCACACAAAAACATGTAAGTATTGTTTTTAACTATGCTGACAACATTAAAATCCATGTTGAAAAATGTGAACCTCATGCTAACAGTTTGTTAAACGATGATAGAAGAATATTAGCACAGATTAAAAAAACAATCTTAACTACTTGATCTCAACAACAATCTCTAGTGTTTAAAGAACACTATACCCCAAATTTGTTACTAACATAAAAACATTCCTACACTGTCTCACTTACAGTACATTTTTTGTGGAAGTGGGAAAAAAATGACTACTGATTTATGCTGGCTTAAAAAAATAGCCTATCAAATAATATGAAGAAAGTCTGTCATACGTTAAACATGCTAACAACATGTTAGCAATAAGTAAAGTCATATCAAAACCATGCCAGCAGCATTGTAGCATTGTTAAAGCTTAATATCAGTGTGTTAAATCATGATAAAAACTTGCTAGTTCTGCATCATATTATGTTAACAATTAACAATTATGTCAAATTATGCTAAAAACATTATAGCATTGTTAAGGTTTGCTGTCAGTGCATTAAATCATGTTAGAAGCAAGCTAACACTGCATCAAATGATGTTAAAAGCATGCTAAAAGTGTTGTAGCATTGTTAAAGTTTGCTATTAGTGTGTTAAATCATATTAGAAACTTGCTAACAACATGTGAGCACTGCGTTAAGTCATGCTAAAAGCATGCTAATAGCATCATAGCATAATTTAAGCTTACGTTTATTTGTGATGTGTTAAATCATATAAGAAACATGCTAACATGTTAAATTGTGCTAACAGTGTTTTAAATCACATTTTTCATTAGCTTTTTACAAGGTATTAGCCTTTCAGGTGATTTGAAGAAAGTTTGTTTCTCTATGTCTCTGTAGTACCATCATCTCGTGGGGACGGAGTCGAGAAAAAGACGCGTTCGAGTGTCTGCTGGACCAGTTTCCCTCTGGACCTGTGGCAGTGGTTAGCGACAGTTACGATATTTTCAAGGCTTGTAAGCACATCTGGGGAGACAAGCTGAAAGAGAGAGTGATGGAGAGGAGTGAAGATTCCGCCCTCATTATCCGCCCAGACTCCGGGGATCCAGCTGAAACCCTCTTAGAGGTTTGTGTATCATCTACTAAATTTGTGTTCACTTCTGACCTTATCCTAGCCGTTTCAGTGGCTGTACTTTATTTTTGGTGAAGTAAAGATTCAGACAAGCTGCATTTTGAGTGACGTAGGCTTGTAGGATTAAGATTGCATCTGCTGCTATATTGAGAGCTGTGCCTGGAAACATTGATTTTCTTTCTTTCTTTCTTTTTTGCTTTCAGATTGTCTAAAGATTAGTTTGTTTCTTGGTTTAAGTTGATGAATGAAATGGTGGTGAAATTGATTACTTCCGTTATTGAATTTTTATATGTCCTGAAATATGTCTTTTCTGTCTCACATTTAGGTGATAAAGATTTTGGAGGAGTGTTTCGGATGTTCTCTGAACTCGGTTGGTTACAAAGTGCTTCCGTCATACCTGCGCATTATCCAGGGGGATGGAATTGATTTGAACTCGATAAATGAGGTAAAGTAAATCACGAAAAAAAGACATTGACTAGGCTTCAAAACTTTGGGATCAGTAGGTTTGACCACTGACCAGGTTTATATATATATTCGACTTGAAATTTTCACCAGATGTTGATAACAACCAAAGAAATCCATATATGAAAAGAAAACAAATCTAATTAGTTTACAAATTAAACTATGTGTAATAAAATGAAATGACACCAGAAAAAAGTATTGAACACATGAAGAAAGGGAGGTGTAGAAAGGCAGTGAAAGCCCAGACTGCAGCTGAAATCTCTCAGTAGTTATTCAGCAACCCTGTGCCCTTCGTCACTGTAAATGAATATTATCTGCTTCAGTCCAACATCTACATAAGCAGGATGATGAAGATGAAACCAGAGTGGACATTTCAGTAAGACAATGATCCAAAACACAGCCAAGGAAACTTGCTTTCAGAAAAAGAAAATAAAGCTGTAGAATGGCCCAGCCAATCTCCTGACTCGAATCCAATAGAAGTCCTAAATTTGTTTTGCTTCTACAATATGCTCACACATCCTACAGTCTAACATTAGTATATGTACATTTGTTGCAAAGTGAAATTGGAATCGGTAAAACTAATAACTGATTTTTGCAGTTAAGAACATTTTATTTTTATAAGATTTTGAAGTTTTTATTCTTTTTTGTTAATATTATATTCACAGATAGTTATGTTGCACATTGCACTTTTAAAATAGGTAACTATTGTACTATTTAACAATATTAGTATGTTGACAGTATTTTGATTAATTATTAATTATTTAAGTTTTACTGACCCCAGACTTTTGAACAGTATAATTAAAATTTAATCCTGTGTGGTTTACAGTAACAAATCTTAAAGAAGTGCTTTCAAGGGCTTTAAAATTAGCTTTTTTTTCTATGTTTGATGTAATCTCAACCGAAAAATGAATAGAGGGTTGGGAGTAGGCCCTCCCTTTTTGAAAAGTAGCTAATAGTGTTTATATCACAGCTTATATTGTTTATATCACCAGTGTGAGTGGTTGAGCTCAAGTGCATCAATTGAAAAGCAAATGAGAAGGAGGCGGGACATGTCAGACACTAGAGAGCATTTGATTGGTCAAGCTTTGATGAGAAACTGAAGTATGAGGTGGCGTAAAAACCATTGACTCATTTAGACGGAAGTGACAATCCGCAAGCTTACGTGCTTATATCGGTTTTACATCTCCTAAATGCGAATTTTGTCACAGTTTTGGAGCACACCAACATCCCTAAAACTAACAGGCTGAAACTAACATCTAAAAATTTAATTTTTAATTTCATTGGAACCTTTTAAATCAATGATTTATAAGCAGACATCATAAAAAAACTCTGCTATGTAAAATGAATAACAAATCTCTAGTGAAGTTTATAAATCTTTGATCAATAATACGATGTGACATTGATAATGTGAGCTTACAGTCATACTTTTTGGAAAATATCCCAGTTTTACACAAAAAACAAACAAACTGAGCACTCCTGCCATTAAACCAAAAGGACTAAACAAATAAGATGTGCTGAAATTCATGTTAATTTTTCAATTATCACACAAGTTGCAAACTGTTGTTTAAATTAACTGCAAATTAGATTGCTTTAATGAGTAATTAAGATACATGTGTTAATTTAGAGAAATGCAAAACAGCAGCATTTTCTCTCTGTTCTCAGACTTTTGGAACACACTCACTCAACTAGCAAGCTACTGCCTATTAATTGTGCTGTCACAAATTGTCAGACAATTTTTACTGTGGCCGAATGTTCATCATTCATTTATGACCGATTATAAACGTTATTACGTTGAATGTTTGATAATATAGAGCTAACTCATTGATTATATTCTGTATTGATCATGCTTTGTATTTTAATTGTCTTTTTCGGCTAGCGTAGATTCTGCAGAAACTGAGCGATGAGGGTTGGAGTGCTGAAAATGTGTTTTTCGGTTGTGGAAGCGCACTCCTGCAGAAAATCAACAGAGACACACTTAACTGCGCATTTAAGTGCAGCTATGTGGAGACCTGTGGCAAAGGCGTAAGTTGTTGTTTTTTATTATTGACTTCTTATTTTATAGAAGTCAAAAATCGTTATTTAGCATGATGTACTTGATTTTGTATTATGATGAAGTGACTTTTGTTTGTGTAGATGGATGTCTATAAGCAGCCAGTGACGGACCCATCTAAAGGATCTAAGCGTGGTCGTCTCTCTCTTAGAAGAAACTCCGATGGCTTCATTGAGACGGTGGAAAGAGGAGCTGGCAAACCAGAGGAGGTTAGATCAGCTGTGTACTTGTAAATTATGCACAGATTTTCATTTATTTTTTATTATTTATATTATATTATTTTATATTTATTTATTTAAAAATAAATAAAAAATTACATATATATATATATATATATATATATATATATATATATATATATATATATATATATATATATATATTGGCCATTCTTTGAACATAGTTTGCATATTAAAAGTGGTTTAAAGATATAAATCTCATAAACCGTTTTGAATGGTATGTAAAAATACAAACATTTATCAAAAACAAGTATAGTTTTCTTTTAAATAAAATCAATTTTTTTAGTTTAGCTATAATAAAACATATTTTTAATAAATCATAAAGGTTAATATTATTCACCCCCTTAAAAAACTATATTCGCCCAATGACTTGCCAACTTAAAGTAATTGGCCTAGGTAAAGAGCTCCAATTTTGGCCTTTTAACAAGATGTAAAACAAGTATTTTGTGTCTCCAGAATGTGTCTATAACATTTCAGGTCAAAAAACCCATCAGATAATTTATTATACCCTGTTGAATGTCAATTTTGGGGTCAGAGGAAATTGTAGCTGTTTTGCGCCTGTGTCTTTAAATGAAAATGTCATGATAAAGCAAATATGCAGAAAGCAACTCTGACAGGATGAAAGGGAGACCCACATTCACAAATACCACAGTCAGATGAATGAGGCACACACACACACACGTTTGTTTTTGTGAAAAGTGGGTACATTACATAGGTTTCCATTCATTTTATACTGTCCAAATCGTATGTTGTATTGCCCTCACCCTACCCTACCCCTAAACCTAGCCATCACAGGAGACTGTGTGCAGTTTTACTCTCTGATTAAATTCTTTCTGTGGGATTTATAAGCTTTTTGAGAAATAAGGACGTCACCAATGTGCTCATATTTCACCTCCTTTTTGTAATTCCTGTGTCACACCCATGTCATTATACAAATGTGTGTCCTGATATGTCACAAAACACACACACACACACACAGAAGTTTAAAAGGTGCAATGTTTTTGCTCATATACTCGCAGTATAAATTAACAGGATGCCCACCAATTGGGTAAATATGCTTCTGTATAAAGGCCCATACACAAAATAAATCTGTTTAAACGTCCACAAACCAGCACTCATGTTGTGTGATTGAAGCGTCCTCGCTGATAGTTGTTTACACAATGCAGATGTGGGGATTCCAACTTTTGTGAATTACATAGCTTAAAAACTATAAAGTTTAAAATACTATAAAAAGTACAAAGTGTAGCACTTACTGCTTCTTGCAGTGCTGTTAGACCACAGAGTGGGAAAAGAACTTTTAATCCCAGTTTCTTTGCAAATCCTGTCTTGTGGATATGTTTATATGCGTTGCCACAGAGACATGGTAATACATGCCTGTCAATCAATATCGGTGTGCAGGGAAAACGTTGCAGTGGGCCACAAAATTGCCAACTTTAACCTATTTTATGTCAGGAAATATTTTAAATGAGAGTTTATATCATTGAAATATGACTGTTGACACAATATTTCTGTAAAAACTTCTGCCAAACTTGATTTTGCATGATGGGTGCCCTTTAAGTCTTTAAATGACACTTTAAGCTATATACTAGTATCTTGCATAATAACAAGTAAAATTGCAAAGATCTATGGCAAAGACGAATTAGTTGCTTGAAATTTAGTTTTTTTAAATGGTTTAAAAATGTGTTGAAAATTTTTTTTGTCAAACAGCACTTGGGGAATATTTTTAAAAGAATGAATATGTATGCCTTCAACTGTATTAAACCAAAAAACATTTAACTAGGGCTGGGTGATATGGCACAAAAAAGATCACAGTAAAATTTTTTGTCGTTGTAAAAAATGATTACAGTAATTGTCAAATTTCAGTTTTAAAACTGATTTTTGCTTCTGAGTGAAATTTGTGGAAACCAGACAGTTAGTTACTTATATAAACAACACTTTTATTGTTGGAACAAGACAAACACATCAACCAGGTAAACAACTGATTAAGTTAAATTGAGGAAACTTAAAATGTAATCTAATTTGAGACCTAAACAAACCTGCATTAATGGTTTTCCTTTTATCGAGGGCTAATTATATTGGCATAATGGTCATTGTTTTATCCGCCAGCCCTGCATTCATTTAATGTATTTTCCAAAGCAGAAGCCATTTTCTCTGAGTGGATTGAATTTAAATGGAATCTGATTTATTATCTTTTATACTTTTACCAGCATCTCTATTAGGCACAGTTTTTCAATTGCTTGTTGATGCAAATATCTAATTAGCCAATCATATGGTTTTATTTAATCATGTATAGATGTGGTCAAGAAAATCTGCTTGAATTCAAACCAATCATCAGAATGGGGAAGAAGGATTATTTAAGTTTTGTTTCAAGGTTGTTGTTGCCAGATTGGTATCACGGTGGCTCAGTGGTTAGCACTGTCGCATCACAGCAATAAGGTTGGTGGTTCGAGTCCCGACTTGTCCTGTTGGCATTTCTGTGTGGAGTTTGCATGTTCTCCCCGTGTTGGTGTGGGTTTCCTCCGGGTGCTCCGGTTTCCCCCAAAAGTCCAAAAACATGTGGTATAGGTGAATTGGTTAAACTAAATTGTCAGAAGTTTATGTGTGTGAATGAGAATGTATGGATGTTTCCCAGTGATGGGTTGCGGCTGGAAGTGTAACCCGCACGATATAGAAACCAAGGAGATTACAATATTATACTATCAACTTTGGACCAAGTTATCAGAAGTTTAAGTTCGCTCTGGAGCCAACTTTGCAGCAAGACAAGGGAAATAATGACACAAGACAGGAATTTTTGTATCAAAATATATATGATTTATATTGTAAATATTAGTGAGAAATGAAATAAATTAAATAAAATAAACTAATTATTCTCAAATTTGGACTTTGAAATGTATATTTCCCCAAATATAAAGTAATAAAATAAAATAAAGGCTTTTCACACTATGTCAAGTGTTTTCTTCACAAAAACAAAATGTAAAAGGTAAATATATACAACTTCAGCACTCCTCAGGTAAGTAAGACCATAGTAATAATTGAAACACTTCAATTAGGAAAAAAAACGGCTAGAAAATTGAACCCAGAAAATAATTTCTTGTCAGATACCAAAGTGATTCGGCAAAATGATTCACTAGTCCATCAAACAAATATGATTGATCACCTGTTTGGTTGCGAAATGTTCAAGTTCAGTTCAATAAACTCAAATGTATATAATGCACCCGTTGCAGTGTTTTGTTTTAACACTGATTAGTAGCTCAGTTCCAGAAAAATAGAACTAAATATGACTCTGGCTTCCAGTCGTTCCTGTGTCCGATAGACGATGGAAAATATAAACTCAAATTTCCTACCAATCAGATGAATTGGGCAACACGAAATATTGGTTCCATAAAACCGGGCGGCTCGCCAGTTTCCACCAACAGCGAATGTCCTCCAAGATGGCAGAAACAAGAATACTTTGGACTTCTAGAACTCCACACTCCAAATGTCAGGTGTCAGGATCACGAACAGAGGAGATGGAAAAACAAAAACAGAGGAAAAGAACACACAAAAAAAAAAAAAAACCCAACCTTGAAAAGACAAGGTGGAAAGGCACCATTAATTTCCATTCACCTTTCAACAATGAATATAAATCAGTGCATACAACCAGTTCTCACATAAACTTAACCAATTTAAATAAAATAGGATAAATGTACAATAAAGTATCAACTCTCATATTAAACCACATTATCTTCACTACAATTGCAATTTCGTATTTGTATATAGCTATTAAACTGAAAAAACATCTTAATAGATGCACTCACATTCTGTTAGCATGCTAGTTTAAGCACACGGTTAGCAAAACACATGTGAGCCATTTGCACATGCTAAAAGAGCACATGGACAACTGCAGATGTCCGTTTGTAACACTAATACACTTCCCAAAAACATTTAAACAGCAGATTTGCTCTTAATCCACACTTAGATTCACATTAATGTGCATTTTAACCATTTAACATACATTCAGACTATATTTATGAACCATTTACACCATAAATGACTTATAACAATCACTTTTAGTGAAATACAATAATATAAAATTCACTCACCAAGAAATATAGTAGTTATAGTTGAAGAAAAAATCACTTATGAACCAAAAAAAAAAATACAGCCTAATCAGATCTGTGCTTCAGACGATTCCTGTCCTTGGTCCAAACGCGATTGGGGGTTTGAGTACGGACAGTAGTATATTACAGCAACTAAATCAAGTTTCAACTGCTTGTTTTACTTCTAATTTCTCAAATTTTACAGCTATACACGACGCGGGCCGCAAGCTCGCTCCAGCTGTTCACGTTTCTCTCGTTTCACTCCTCTCACGCTGTGATTCTGCCTCTCTCTCAACTCAACGCGCGCAGATGACGTCATTCCGGGAGGCGGAGCTAATATTTTTTTCACTCGCAGTTAAATAGATGCATTTAATTTTATCTGCATTCTACGATTATATAATGTTTCTTTTTTTCTTTTTGATAACATTGTGACTATTACAAAATACAAATAAAATTATTTTACATGTACTCCAGTTATTGTTCTTTTTTTATTTATTCGGTTAAAGGGCTTGATAAGGACTACAGTAACCTTATTTATTCGGTTAAAGGGCTTGATAAGGACTACAGTAACCTGGGTTACACCCTCCCCTCTCGAATACATGCAAGTCCCTTTGCATTGCACAGCAAACAGTATTCACAGATGACGCACTGGAGCAACAACTGACTTCTCTAAAGAAGAACAAAGAGCTGTATCAAGGCCTTGTAACAAAGACTGTATAACTAAGGTAAGTGGATTCCCTAACTGGGGATATTCAAACTTCTTGGGAGGCCGTCGCTCCCTCTGTGATCGTCTGAGTAAAATATCATCTGGTTCATTACAAGTGGGTTGCTCATTCTGCAAAATTTCAGTATGTCCCACATTGCTGGGTATCAGATTTTGTTCAGTTTCCCACTCAAAACTATCTAGCACATTCTTGGCTGTTTGATCAGGGGACTCACTCCAAAGCTCTGAGGATTGCTCTGACTCTGAGTTTTTCTCAGTCAGGACACATGGCACAGTGTTACTTGACTCAAGTGCATTGGCATTTTTTTCTACTTCAATTAACTCATTTGTATCTTTTTCCACAGGTTCCACACCAGGTAAGTGTTTCTTTGCAGGTTCTTCTGGATTACTTACTACAGATTCCGGAACAGACACGTCTTCCACAGCAGGATCGAGGACTGTTAAGCTAACACCAGACTCCCCAACTGGTATGTACTCAGGACCAACAATAATTTGAGTTTCAAAACTTAATGTTCCTTCTGGCACATTACTGACGATGTGTTCCTCCTCAGATTCTGAGTTTTCGGAAATTAAGTCTGATTCCTGCATCTCATTGTTAAGGGAAAATCTGGTTAGAGGCTTCCTGGCTGGTTTCTGTTTTGGTGGTTCTACAAGCTTATTTGATTGCAAAAATCCACAGGGTAACAAGAGGTCACGGTGTAAAGTTCGTAACGGACCATCCTTTCCTTCTGGTTTGACAGTATACACCGGTAGGTTATGTGCTTTCTTGACAACAACATGAACATTTTGCTCCCATTTGTCAGCTAATTTATGTTTGCCTCGCAAACGCACATTCCTCACTAGAACTCGGTCACCTTCTTCCAGTGTTAAGGCAACTACATGCTTGTCAAACCTTTGCTTGTTACGTTCAGCAATCTTTCCAGCATTTTTGGTAGCCATCTCGTAACTTTCACGTAAACGATTCTTCAAGTTTTCCACATACTGTGAGTGAGACTTGTTGGGAGTGTCCACTGGCAACCCGAATGCCAAGTCAACAGGAAGACGAGGTTGTCGCCCAAACATGAGCTCGTAGGGAGTATATCCAGTTGTGTCATGCCTAGTGCAATTATAGGCATGCACTAGGGGTTTTACATACTCCTTCCACCTAGATTTCCTCTCATTTTCCAGTGTTCCAAGCATTTGGAGCAGTGTACGATTAAATCGTTCCACTGGATTCCCCCTAGGATGGTATGGGGTTGTTCTGACCTTGTGTATTCCTGCAACCTTACACAGCTCCTTGACAGTACGTGACTCAAAGTCGGCTCCTTGGTCACTATGCAGCTTCTCGGGAAACCCATAGTGTATTAAGAAGTGGTCCCAAAGACTTTTTGCAACTGTTTGGGCAGTTTGGTTTCGAGTAGGTATGGCCATAGCATACTTTGTAAAATGGTCAGTGATGACCAGAATGTTCTTAGTGTTGCTTTGGTCCGGCTCTAAGGATAGGAAATCAATGCACACCAACTCAAGGGGCCTACTTGTTTGAATATTAACCAAAGGAGCTGCTTTTTCAGGAGGTGTTTTCCGCCGAACACAGCGTTCACAGGTTTTTACCTTCTGTACCACTGCATGAGACATTTTCGGCCAAAAGAATCTTGTCCTCACAAGATCCAGTGTTCGTTCAATACCAAGATGACCCATGTCATCATGGAGACTCTGTAATACGGTGTTTCTAAGTGAGGTAGGTAAAGCCAACTGGTATGATGAAGCTCCGTGTTCCTGCCTCTTTCTGTACAGAACATTACTCCTCAACTCAAGACGCTTCCATTCCTTTAACCATAAGCTCACAGCAGAAGATATTTCCTTTAACTTACAAGGCTTAACCCCACTTTCCACTCTTTCAATGACAATTTTCAACTCTGGATCCTTTCTCTGCAACTCTGCCAAAGCAGCTTGTGAGAGATGAGGGAGACTTGGGAGACCATGTTCATCCTCATGCTGGAACTCGTATGGAAGGACATCCACACAGTGGGTAAGAGACTCAACCAAAGTAACCGAAGGGATACAATGGAGTCCTTGGGGTGACCCAACTACTTGATGCTTTTCGCAGATCGCTTTCACTACTTCTGCCATCACAACAGGTGACTCATCTTCTGACTCCATAAGATGGTGCAAAGTGAATTGCCTAATCCTTTCCCTCTCTTTTAGTGAGGTTAGTTCATCCACAAGCTCACCATGTGGCCTTCGAGAGAGACCATCTGCATCTTGGTTTTGACTCCCTGCCCTGTACTGCAGCTTAAAATTATAAGTCGATAGACTGGACAACCAGCGGTAACTGGTAGCGTCAAGTTTTGCCGAAGTTAATATATATGTTAGAGGGTTGCTATCTGTCACAACAGTAAATTCTGCACCGTAAAGGTAGTCATTAAACTTGGAAGTTACAGCCCATTTTAGCGCTAAAAATTCAAGTTTATGTGCAGGGTACCTGCTCTCACCTTTAGTCAACCCTCTACTAGCATAAGCTATGACTCGCAGCTGCCCCTCTTGTTCTTGGTACAAAGCTGCACCGAGCCCGGTGGTACTTGCATCGGTGTGTAGCACATAGGGATGTTTGGGGTTTGCAAAGCCCAATATAGGTGCAGATGTGAGATTGTCGATTATGGAGTCAAATGCATCCTGACAGTCTGTAGTCCATCGAGTGTCAAATTCCGCTTTGGGATTGAAATATTCACAGTCTTTCTGCTTTGTGTTACAACTCTTTCTAAGAGGAGGATATCCTGCAGTAAGGTCAGTTAACGGTTTAACTATCTTTGAAAAGTCACGCACAAACCTCCTGTAATATCCAGCGAAGCCTAAAAAGGACCTTAGCTCTTTTAGGTTTCTTGGCCTTGGCCAGGTCTTTAAAGCTTCTACCTTTGCAGGGTCTGTTTCCACTCCATTGTGGGAAACAATGTGGCCAAGGTACTTCACTGAGGTTTGGAAGAACCGGCACTTCTCAGGTGACAATTTCAATCCATACTCCTTAAGTCGGTTAAGGACTTGCAACAACCGGGACTCATGTTCCTCTAAAGTATCAGAAAAAACAATGAGGTCATCAATAAAGACAAGGACTTGCTTCCGATTTAGATCTCCCATGCACCGTTCCATAATCCTTTGAAAGGTGCTAGGGGCATTTGTAATTCCCTGCGGCATACGGTTGAACTCCCAGAAGCCAAGTGGACAGACAAATGCAGTCTTGGCCTTATCAACTTCCTCCATCTCTATTTGATAAAACCCAGACTTCAGATCGAGCACAGAAAACCATTTTGAGCCCGTCAGTGTGGAGAAAGCCTCCTCTAAATTTGGTAACGCATAGGCGTCTTTTATTGTCTTTGCATTTAGCTTCCGGAAGTCAACACATAGCCGCACTGAGCCATCCTTTTTCCGGACAACAACTATGGGTGAAGCAAATGGAGAATCAGACTCACGGATAACACCAGTAACTAGCAACTCTTGGAGGTGCCTCCTCACAGCGTCTATGTCTTGGGGATGTATGGGCCTGGCCCTTTGTTTGAATGGTGTCTCGTCGTTTAACTTTATTTGGTGCTTGACCTTCTTTGTGTGACCAAAATCCAAATCATGCAGGGAGAAAACTTCCGGCATAGAGTTTAACAGTTTTGTTATCCTTTCTTTCCAGGTCGTGGGCAGAGAGTCGCCAAAGTCAAATGTTAAGTTGGCACAGGTGGGTATTGACTCTTCAGCTTTAGCATCTGAACTCTGATGATGCTGGTTCAGGACACTTTGAATAGCATGAATCTCGGCTAACATGACTTTAGGAGGAACTGCTATGTCAGTTTGCGTGGTATTTCTTAACAGAACTGACAGCTTGGAAAGACGTTTATTCGGTGATGTGTGCAAGCAACTAGCAATAAGAAGACCATTGGGCAAAGGAACGGAGGGTGGTTCGAGTGTTACCAGTTTTTCTGTGTGGGGACCATGAAAATGGGCTTGACCCTCTAACACCACCATTCCTCCTGCAGGTACTATCTCAGGGGAGTTTCCCTTGAATTTTACATAACCAAGGGTTTCACTGCTGGCCTGCCTCCATCTAGCTTCCAACACTTTAAGCACAGCTTGATAGCCAGGAAAACTAGACTTGACATCAGCTGCACAATCTTGAGCACATTTACCATAAAGCACATCTAACGAGTTTGTTCCAACTAAAATTTGGGAAAAACTGGTTAAATCTGGAACAACTAAAGCTAATGTAGGAACCTCAACCTCTGCCCCGATGAATTCTTTGGGGAATTTCAAGGTAAGTTCGATGTACCCTAAATATGGCACAGCCTGTCCATTAGCTCCTTCTACCTCCAGTAGATTTTTCAAGGGCTCCAAAGGGAAATCAGATAAATGTGCTTTGTAAAACGAATGGGGTATTGTGGTGACCTGCGACCCCGTGTCTAAAAGGCAGTTTACCTCCATCCCCCCAATGGTGACTTGGGCTGTACATTTGGTTCCTACCAGACCTTTGGGTAAATGTTTGAAAGACACAGTGGTTTGACTGAGCTCGGGTATCTGTTTATAACATCCAGGGCGGCTATTATAAAGTTTGGCCTCCATATGCCCCGCTATAGAGACCTCACCTAGTTTAAAAACTGGGCGGGTCTTCCATGTAGCATATCCCACTGATGCTGCTGCTCTCTCAGCTTGAGTCGCTTTTCCTCAACTTTTGGAGGATTTGCAGGGTTTTCACAGTTGACTGCCAAATGCCCATCATCTCCGCATCGAAAACAGTACCCTGGTCTAGGTCTGTTAGTTCTTAAAGGCTCTTTCTTGAGAGCTCTGCCAATTTCAGTTCCAGGGGATCTCTGCATATGAGGAGCTTGATATGCTTTCTGTACAATACCTTGTGCTTGTAGCTCTGCTACCTGTCGCTGCAATCTGGCAATTTCTGATTGCTCTGGATTGTTCCCTTTTAGTCCCTCAGCAACAGATGCTTTTACAGCAGCCACCTGAACGCAAAGGTCTTCAACAGTCCTCTTTAAAGCAACTAACTCAGCCCTTTCTGATTGACCTTTAATACTCTTTTTATCAGGAGACTGTTTTAAAGTGGCGACTTGAGCTTGAATTTCTGCGACTTGTTTCTTTAAAGATCCTGCTTCGGAACTATAAGTGCTAGACACGTCGCATGCACAAGCTGACACTTGGTTTGAGATAGCTCGTGTCTTTGGGTAAACATTTGCTGGCTTTGTCATCCCAAAGTGTTTCCTCATACGCTCCTCCTTAGAAGCATTTTTGTCTTCCTGAGTTCGAATTAGTATGGTTAATTCAGCGAAGGTAAGTAACTGGCCCTCTTTTTTCTCAAGCTGAAGATCAACAATGAGGCGGCTATCCCAGCACCCTCTACAGAACTGTTTTAAAAGATAACGGTCACGTTCACTCTCTTTTATACCACCTCGCCTGATTACTGCGCTTAACAGGACTTGAAGGCGATGGAGATAGTCGGATGATTTTTCATTTTGATTCTGAAAAGTACCCATTAGTTTTGCTAACAGTTCGTCTCCATCTTCAACAGAACCATAAACGGACTCCAGCAACTCAAGATAGACAGCAGGAAGGGCTGGGGGACGCACATGTTTAACTACATCTGCGGCTGGAGGTAAGAGACTGTCCAGGATTTTACGTGTTCTATGCAGGTCTGAAATAGATGGGTCATTAAGCAAATAGTCAACACTGGCACGCCAGGTGTCATAATCAGGTTCGTTAGGGGGGCGGGGACTCTTCCCTGAAAAGACCCTAAGACGAATGGATGTCTGCTGAGACATCATTGCATCACTCGTTTTTACTACATGCTCAACTACCATTCTTTGAACCTGGGGATCGCCCATTATGTTTGTCGAAGAGGAAGGAAAAACTGTTGTAAGGTTATCATCAGCGGTAGTTTCGGGTGAAGGCGGGGACACATAAATGATTCTATTCTTGGTTGGGTTTTTGGATTCGGAATCTTGGGGGTCTATCTCTGCTACATTAGGTGATTCAGAAATCAGAGTGTTATCTCTAGACTGTGTGTCAGCAACCTCTATCTTTTGAGATTCTGCTAGAGTTTGGTCTACTGAATGAGTTTCTTTAAGTTTCTCTAACTCCTCCTGCAACACGGTTTGGAAAGGCCTTCCACTCTCTTTGGCTATGGCCTTCAATTGCTCAAGGTACCCTTCAGTGGCAGTGCTAACGACAGGTGGGTCACACACAGCGGCTAAAGCGCGTACCCGAAAGGTAATGCTTGGATCAGAAAGACTTCCCAAAGTCAGGGGCAAATGGGGATGCAAAGTTTGAAACGCAGAGTTTTCATTAAACTCCACAATCAGCAGCTTGTGAAAGTCTGATGCTGGGTCATCAATTATCACGTTGCGACGGATAGAGCCGTATCTCAGCAAATATGCTTCCAGCTCATTATCTAACTCAGTTAACGTTAGACCGCTTACTATGAGAGAGTTCGCTACAGTTATATTTTCTCGTCTTACGACATCCATTATGACAGCTCAAATTTTTAAAACGGTTTGCTACTGATACAATTCCCTTTTTCTTGTCGTTTGACACCCTTGCTGCAATAATTAGACTCCTGGCTGGCTCGCCAACTTTACTGTAACCCGCACGATATAGAAACCAAGGAGATTACAATATTATACTATCAACTTTGGACCAAGTTATCAGAAGTTTAAGTTCGCTCTGGAGCCAACTTTGCAGCAAGACAAGGGAAATAATGACACAAGACAGGAATTTTTGTATCAAAATATATATGATTTATATTGTAAATATTAGTGAGAAATGAAATAAATTAAATAAAATAAACTAATTATTCTCAAATTTGGACTTTGAAATGTATATTTCCCCAAATATAAAGTAATAAAATAAAATAAAGGCTTTTCACACTATGTCAAGTGTTTTCTTCACAAAAACAAAATGTAAAAGGTAAATATATACAACTTCAGCACTCCTCAGGTAAGTAAGACCATAGTAATAATTGAAACACTTCAATTAGGAAAAAAAACGGCTAGAAAATTGAACCCAGAAAATAATTTCTTGTCAGATACCAAAGTGATTCGGCAAAATGATTCACTAGTCCATCAAACAAATATGATTGATCACCTGTTTGGTTGCGAAATGTTCAAGTTCAGTTCAATAAACTCAAATGTATATAATGCACCCGTTGCAGTGTTTTGTTTTAACACTGATTAGTAGCTCAGTTCCAGAAAAATAGAACTAAATATGACTCTGGCTTCCAGTCGTTCCTGTGTCCGATAGACGATGGAAAATATAAACTCAAATTTCCTACCAATCAGATGAATTGGGCAACACGAAATATTGGTTCCATAAAACCGGGCGGCTCGCCAGTTTCCACCAACAGCGAATGTCCTCCAAGATGGCAGAAACAAGAATACTTTGGACTTCTAGAACTCCACACTCCAAATGTCAGGTGTCAGGATCACGAACAGAGGAGATGGAAAAACAAAAACAGAGGAAAAGAACACACAAAAAAAAAAAAAAACCCAACCTTGAAAAGACAAGGTGGAAAGGCACCATTAATTTCCATTCACCTTTCAACAATGAATATAAATCAGTGCATACAACCAGTTCTCACATAAACTTAACCAATTTAAATAAAATAGGATAAATGTACAATAAAGTATCAACTCTCATATTAAACCACATTATCTTCACTACAATTGCAATTTCGTATTTGTATATAGCTATTAAACTGAAAAAACATCTTAATAGATGCACTCACATTCTGTTAGCATGCTAGTTTAAGCACACGGTTAGCAAAACACATGTGAGCCATTTGCACATGCTAAAAGAGCACATGGACAACTGCAGATGTCCGTTTGTAACACTAATACACTTCCCAAAAACATTTAAACAGCAGATTTGCTCTTAATCCACACTTAGATTCACATTAATGTGCATTTTAACCATTTAACATACATTCAGACTATATTTATGAACCATTTACACCATAAATGACTTATAACAATCACTTTTAGTGAAATACAATAATATAAAATTCACTCACCAAGAAATATAGTAGTTATAGTTGAAGAAAAAATCACTTATGAACCAAAAAAAAAAATACAGCCTAATCAGATCTGTGCTTCAGACGATTCCTGTCCTTGGTCCAAACGCGATTGGGGGTTTGAGTACGGACAGTAGTATATTACAGCAACTAAATCAAGTTTCAACTGCTTGTTTTACTTCTAATTTCTCAAATTTTACAGCTATACACGACGCGGGCCGCAAGCTCGCTCCAGCTGTTCACGTTTCTCTCGTTTCACTCCTCTCACGCTGTGATTCTGCCTCTCTCTCAACTCAACGCGCGCAGATGACGTCATTCCGGGAGGCGGAGCTAATATTTTTTTCACTCGCAGTTAAATAGATGCATTTAATTTTATCTGCATTCTACGATTATATAATGTTTCTTTTTTTCTTTTTGATAACATTGTGACTATTACAAAATACAAATAAAATTATTTTACATGTACTCCAGTTATTGTTCTTTTTTTATTTATTCGGTTAAAGGGCTTGATAAGGACTACAGTAACCTTATTTATTCGGTTAAAGGGCTTGATAAGGACTACAGTAACCTGGGTTACAGAAGGGTATCCACTTCGTAAAACATACACTGGATAAGTTGGCAGTTCATTCCACTGTAGCGACCCAGATTAATAAAGGGACTAAGCCGAAAAGAAAATTAATGAATGATGAGTCAAGTGGTTAAATTTCTCATTGGTTAATTAAATGACTTTTTAGAAAAGTAATTAAAATACAACTTTAATAATATAACAAGTTATTAATTACACTTTTAAGCAAACAGTCTAGTCAAAGATTTCAGAAAATGCTGATCTACCGTCCCAAATCTTTCCAGTAAACAAATAATATCCAGCAGTTTGTGATCCTCATTTAAATGATCATCTTCCTTTTACAGGACATGCTGGTGACTGTGTTTGAAAACGGGACCATCCTACAGGAGTACACTCTGGATGAGATCCGGAAAGCTGCTCAGCTTAGGGAAGAAGATTTGAGCCCTTCCCTGCACAACAGAGAGGACGGCACAACTCTGGACATCCACCAAAAGCACATAATGAATGGCGTGCACTAAATACAGTATGCACAGACACGGTTCTCTATGAACACTGCCCTCTACAGACCAACCACTCACACACGCTCTGCAACACTCAGATTCCCATCTGCACTCGCATATGGCAGTACTTCCAGTACACATTTACATATCACTTCTGACTTGCGAAGCAGCCCATACATTTTTAATCGGTTGCCATATATACATATATTTTTATTAGTTCACTTTCTCTACTTTTTAAGATGCCAAATATATTTGTCGGTGCTTCAGCAGGAGAATATTGACCACAGGGTTTGCATTTGCATTTTCAGTCAGTTGTAATATTATTAAAGGAATAGTTCACCCAAAAATACATTATATTTGTGTGCGTGTGTGTGTACTACGTATGTCTATGTACAAAAAAATATGCACATATACAGAAAATGGAGAAAAGTAGTAAATAATTTACATGCATATATTCATAAATAGTTTGTATTATATATAAATGCTCTATAAATATTTTCTCAAGTATACACTTATTTGATATGTGTGTTTGTACATACATATAAACATAATAAACATAAACATTACCCACAAGAATATTATGTAAACACCAACTTTTGATTAATTATGACCGAACTATGACTCTCAAGCCTTCCAAAAAATGTTCATTCCTTTCTTCAGTAAAAACAATAAAGACAAGAGCTAAAATGGCACTTATTTGTGATTTATATAATGCAAGTTAGCAGATACCAGCACTTTAAGAGTCACAAAAGCACACATAGGCAAAACTAAACCAATACCTGAGTATATAAGGAGGTTGAAGTACAGTTATTGAGCATTAATTATGGTTTCCTTTAATACGTTGTTGGTCCTAAGAGCGAGTCAATTCATAAAACCTCAATATTTCATCAGGAACCATTGGAGTTTATTATGTTTTGCCTATATGTTTTGTTTGTTTGTTTGTTTGTTTGTCTCTTAAAGTTCTGGTAACCATTGGCTTGCATTTTACATTTTATGAATCATCAATGACCTTGGTTCAATAAAAAAAATCATCTTTAATGTTTTACTGAAGGAAAAATAAATCACCTTAGATGACCTTAAGGTGAGTAAATTAATGGTCAGTTTCAAATTCATGGTGAACTATCCCTTTAAAGCATTGTCTGGTGGTATGTTGATAAAAATGATGTAATAATCTTGTCTGGATTTCTGTACCAGCGGTTTTTCTCACAGTCTTGGTTTCTGATGTGGAGTACATACAGTGAAAATGCAAAAATCGATTAAGAAATCAGTATGCGTTTCAGTTTTGGTGAATAATTTTAGGGTTTACCATTTGATAGTTTTTAAATGTACCCATAATGCTAGATAGCAGGTACACATTTTTACGCTATTCAATTCTCTTGTTGTTTTTTCAAATGATTAGATGTAGACTTGGAGATGATTAGCCACATGCTTTGTGTCTTTAATTAATAAAATCTGCTTCCTGCACTGTAAAAAGTGAGTAGTTGACTTAAAGTTTACTTAAAGTAAGTAAACCTGTTGCCTTCATTTTGAGAATTATGCACATATTTACTTACCTAATCATTTTAAGTTGAGTCAACTTAACAGTTCCAAGTTGCAACAGCTTTACCCACTTTTACTTTTAAGTAAAGTAACTGATAGCTTTTTACAGTGTGACCTTTAAGAGTAATATTTTTTGTTGTACATGCGTCTTCTGGAGGTTTACCTAAGACAACAAACGGATTCTAATGGTCTAACATACTCTGGTAATGGAGTAAATGCTGCATAGACTGCTTTTCTTAATAACAGTTATTGTGTTATTTGGGTTTAGTCCTCCATCTGAGATTCACAGAATACAATAGACAAGGTTCTGTCTTCATACAGCTGCTGATGGTGCCTTAAAAACCACTCAGACCTCAGTGCCGGTTACCCTTGCTTACTTTCCCTTTTTGTCCCCTGTCATTTTTAACACTTTTCATTGCCCATTACACTCATTCCTCCCTATGCTGTCATTCTCACACAGTATGAGTGACTCACATATTAATCATTTTTTGCCTTATGTCTTCACGTATCCGTCATATGTGCTAAATGAGACATGCAGTGGGTTTAATTCCAGAGTATATTGATTATTGTGTCATCATCTTAGTGTTCAATCATGGAAATGACTCATTTTGAGGGTTGTTCCAGACATCTGAAATGAAACAGTTAACCCTACCTCTTTTCTTTTTTTTTTTTTTACCAAGACTGTATATTAATTTGAAGTGAGACCATTACACTTAAATAGCATATATTCTATTGTGTAAATACTCTTTGGGTGTAGTTTGAATGATAGATTTTATTTTGAAGTTTTAGAGTTACATTTCTTTTTTATTTTACAAAGTCATATTTTGAATGATGAACAGACAAGACGTATATAATAATAAATGCAGATTGAACTTCTTTTTTTGATGTGTGTTGTGTGTCTCCTCTTTTGACTTGAGGATGTGTTTGGTCAAATTTAGAAAGGAAAGGAAAAAGTAAAGCTTTTGTAAATTTGGGGAGGGGCAAGCAGTTTTGCCATGACGGTGCCAGGATGTCTGGATTTTGTCCCAGTTTTTAATTGGATAAAAACACTGTGCCCTTTTGGACAGCAATCTTCCTTCATAGCTGTCATAGCAGAAACGGAATGGAATGCCAAATGAAAGAATGTGACTTCCAGAAAGAAGACAGTTATGTGTTAATTTGCTCTGCATGTTGTTTTGACTTGCGTAAACTAGACTGAAGAGTCTATTTTTTATTTGAAATTCTAAAAAACTGTTTAAGAGATTAAATGTTGAAGGATTTTTCATTGAAGTAGAATAGTCTTTTACAAAAAAAAAAAAAAAAAAAATTGTAGAAGACTATTAACAAAATTCAGAAGGTTACAGCAGTCAAATTTTAGTATAAAGTGTAGAAGGCTGTAGCTTTGATTGTCTTTAGGACATACAAGCCAATGAAAACTGGAAACTTAGGGTGTTAAATAGGGTTCGTCAGATAAATAAGGAATCATCAGGTTCGAGATTAATACAAAAATAGCTTCAATGAAAAGCTGTTTTGCCATCATCCTAAACATACACAAAGGATGCCCAAAGTATGATTTACGGGCCAAAGTTGGCCAATGGTAACCTTTGATTTGGCTCATCTTTCCACCTAAGAAGAAAGGGAAAATGATGGGGATGGACTGCACAGAATGATTTTAATAGAGATTGCCATTTCTAATCTAACATAACCTTTTATTTATTTTACAGTTAAGCTAAAAAAAAAAAAGCTAACTCAAATGAAACATTTTAATTAAATGTTTTGAATGTACACTACCTGACAAACGCCTATCCAAGTTTTAGGAACAAAAAAAATTATAACTTCTAGTTAAACGTTTGATATCAGAAGTGGCTTATATGAAAGGCAAAAGCCTCTAGATTATGTTTATTTTACCAAAATAAAATATGATAATGCCTTAATTTGATTATTTAATTAGGACGGTAAGGTCTGACTTTGTTTAGACAAAATTCTCGTCACTTAACAGAAATAAAGTTATGGTCCAGTGGAAAAGGAATGAATATGGTGGATGACTTCCATGAGCGTCCATACATCTCTGAAAACACTCAAATAACTTGTCATCTGAAACAGCAAAGCAAGCGTTCTTGCAGGATTCCCAGAGTTCATCAAGATTCTTTGGATTAATCTTTAATGTCTTCTCCCTCATCTTACCACAGACATGCTCAATAATGTTCATTCTGGTGACTGGGCTGGCCAATCCTGGTTTACCTTGACCTTCTTTACTTTCAGAAACTTTGATGTGGAGGCTGTATGAGGAGCACTATCCTGCTGAAGAATTTGCCCTTTCTTGTGCTTTGTAATGTAATGGGCAGCACAAATGTTTTGATACCTCAGGCTGTTGATGTTGCCATCCACTCTGCAGATCTCTCGCACACCCCCATACTAAATGTAAGCCCAAACCATGATTTTTCCTTCACCAAACTTGACTGATGACTGTAAGAATCTTGGGTCCATGTGGGTTCCAATAGGTCTTCTGCAGTATTTGTGATGATTGGGATGCTGTTCAACAGATGATTCATCAGAAAAATCTATCTTCTGCCACTTTTCCAATTGATCAAGGAAAAGTCAAGATATTATTTGTTGTTCTTGCCACTGGGTTTGATGACAAGACTTTTGCCAGGTAGTGTATAAGATTTTATAAAAATGAACATATTGCTGCTCGATGGATAGAGCACAATACAGAAGACATCAGTGAGGAATACATTACACTCCATTGTGTTATAAATGGAATTGTTCATGTTTTTATAGTAATTAGTTATTATAAAATGTATAACAATAATGCATTAGTTAATATGATTTAAGAAATGTTTTTATTATTTATTTTAAAATATTTTAAAATACGTTAGGAAATTACCTATGGCAATTTTGTAATAGTTTATTTACCGTCAGCTAACAACCAAATCAAGTTGGGTTTTTGGCCCTTCATAAGAAAATATTTGGCCACCCCTGTTATACACATTCGTTTCATGTGTGAAAGAATGAAAAGAGTTGCTCTTGGGATTATGCAATGACATCCTATTGGTATTAATAAAAATCAATCAGCTTTTCAGATAACCTACAAAATCAATGAATGTCTTGATTTTAAAGTTTTACAAGAAACACATTAGCACGCATAGACAATAAAAATGGTTAACACATATATATTCTAACATACAGCCCCTTTAAACAAGCTCTTTAATGTGTAAGAGTTCCCACACAGCAGAGTTTGAGCAAGTTTGTTTAGCTGACCTTGTGCAGCATATTTGTATAATGTAATTTTGTCCACAGACCAACATAGTCACACTCTTTCTATTTAGACATGGCTACATTCGTGAGTCCGCATGCTTGTGCACGAGACGTTATTTCAAATATGATCTTAAATAACCATTTAAAAATAATACAGTATGGTACATGTTTCTTTGTTGTTTTAAGGGTCTATCAATGTGATCAAAACTACACTAAAAACAGTACTTTTGAGTAATGCATTTTCAATACATAAATGCATTTTTAAAGTCATCTACTAGTTTGATGGCAAAGCTGGATTTTCAGCAACATTTCTCCTATCTTAAGTGTCAGAAATCATTACAATACGCTGATTACCTGCTCAAAAAGCAATTCTTATGAAAGTTTTAAACAGTTTTATTGCAGTGCAGTTACATTTATTTATGGAAACAGGTCAGTATACACTACCTGTCAAAAGTTTGGGTTCAGTACGATTTTTTAATGTTTTAAAAAATAAGGCTGCATTTATTTAATTGAAAATACAGTACAAATTGTAAAATTGTGAAATGTTATTGCACTATAAAATAACCGTTCAGAAGTCAGGTTATCGGTCACATGATCCATTAAAAATCACTCTAATTTTAATTATAATTTTTGTTGTTAATATTGTTATGAATTATAGTTAATTAATTGTTGTTGTTGATATTATTATTAATGGTAATAGTAATACAAGCAATAATGACTGGAGTAATAATTTCCTTAGAAATTGCATACAATAAGCAATAAATGAATGCTTAATAAATAAATATTTAACAAATTAACCTGTAAATTTTTTACATTTAATAAATGCTGCCTCGATAAACAGAATAATTTTATTTGGATTATTAAATAAAATTAAACTTTTCTTTTTTTTTTTTAATGACCGATAAGGGATGTACTCCAATAGTAAATCCATAGAGAGCATGGTACTTGAATTAGCAACGCTTTAAAGTTTGTAAATAAAATTTGGTGCCAGTTTTTATATTTTTAAAAATTGTTTTACAATACAAAACAACAAAAAAACTGAAGGTTTGACTCTAATGGACTAGATTATACAAGTAACACTCTACTTTCTCATCTAACTGTATAAACCTAATGTTTTTTCTCAGATTCTTTTTCTGTGTAAATAAGCTTACCTTGAAAGCAAAATAAAATTTATTTAAAAACTTATTTAAAACAAAATAAATATTACAACATTTGCAAAAAATAAATAAATAACAAAATCTAATAACTACAGTTTAGTGTCTCAGAAAAAACAGTTAATTTATTCACTTTTTCAGATATATTGTAAAAAAAAAATAGTGAATTAATAGAATGTGCAGCATTTAATGCCTTTAAGCATTTTATAATTTGTACTCTGATTTATGTCCTTTAATTTTAAGACACATAGTAGAAGTGTGAATTCATAATTTTTAAGAACCTGCAAAAAGTCTTTTAATTGTTTCACAGACACTTTTAATCGATTTAATGCATCCTTGATCAATGAAATTATCAATTTCTTTTAATCCCCCAAAACCTTTGAACAATATTTCAAAGAATATATATTTCTACTGTTTAATTTTCTTAATCCATCTGATTCAAATGATTCAGTGTTGTTTTAGACTATACAGTAAGGAAAGGGGGCCCTCTATTGATCATTTTAAAAAGTGCAATTCTGAACAATATTTACATACATTATCAGACAGTTAAGCCATGAACCCATGTATTATTCTCATTATATATATATATATATATATATATATATATATATATATATATATATATATATATATATATATATATATATATATATATATATATTAGAACACAACCCAGTCTTTCCCGTTCTAATCATTTCTTGCCATAAAAAATGCCACATAAGCCTCCTCATTCATATTCAACTCAATTATGCATTCCATCTATTTGATGAGTCTAGAAAGTGCAAGCTAACATGCAGGATTTAGTCGGAACGCGGCTGATTTTTGCATAATAAAATAGCTTACTTAAGTCATTGTATATCAGTCAGACATATTTTAAATCACCGTCGTTCGCTGGTCTCAGATCAGGGAGTGAATGGCGTGTAGAAGAGCGTCTTCAGACTAACTATCTGTTAATTGGCTAACACTGCTGCTGCTGATAGGCCGCTCTGCGCTCATTGGATTAGTTGCTAAGCAACCTATTTGCCAAGCGTGTTGTCATGGATTCAGATGTTCCGGACGCCCTCCGAAATGCTCTGCTGACCACTGATAACAGGATGAGGAGGTGCAAAAGAGACACTCCAGCTCTTTGGCAAGCCCACTTCACATTTATAACAGACTAGTATTGATTGTCAAGCTGCTATTGCTTGTTATAGTACATTTGTAAAATTATCTATTGCATTTAAAGAGATAGTTCACCCAAAATGCAAATTAGGTCACGTTCACATTAACAGCTTTCTTTAAAGTATTGTATTTTGTGTTCAACAGAAGAAAGAAACATTAAGATTAAAAAAATATGTGGACATCACCTCAAGGTTGCGTGAAATTAAAAAGAAAATATATATAGTTTCAGTCTTTTATGGATATCTATTAGCAAGTGTGCTCCGAAAAAGTGACAAAATGTGTTTAAAAAATATATACAACAGATACAAACAAACAAAACTTGCAGTTTGTCACTTCTGCCTAAATTGATCAACGATTCTTACGTCACCTCATACTTTAGTTTCTCATCAAATCTTCTGACCAATGAAATGTTCTATACTATCTGACAAATCCCACCCCCTTCGAGAATGTTTAAAGGGTCACGAAACACCAAACACATTTTTTGAGCTGTTGACAGTCATATATGTGTCCCACACTGCTAAAAACACTATTAGGATACATATATTTCACTAAAGAGTGAAAATTGGTTGTTTTTGCGTTATTTCGAGCAAGGTTTTTACTTTCATTTTCGCTTTCATTTTACCTCTATGAGAGCGCAGCTGGACTCACGTGTGGACCACAGTGCACGCGACGCTCGACAACACTATGTGTCTAAGGAACATTTTTTTACCCGCAAGCTTTTCTCATCTGGAAATGGTGAGATCCGGATTTGCTGCTCGTCTCCCCTTAATAAAAATGCAGCTCTAGTTGGTGTTGAATGGCCTGTTTCTACAGATTCGGTAAGTGAGCGACCAGTGGTCTTTGTTTGTTTATTCAGATGGCAAAGTTACTTAGTATCGAACTAACTATTACACCGAATGTAAACATGTTAGCACCACAATCAAACTTGGGGATGTGTAGGATTTTCACCACATTTTGTGACAAGAATAACACACACGGCTTTTTGACGCTACCTGCCGATTACATCTAAGTTTCCAGGAAATATAGAGGTTTTTTTTTCTCTCATTCGCTGTGCGGTAACAAAAATTGCATGAAAAATACAAGCTTAGAGCAGTTCTTGCATGAATGAAATCCCTGAATGAAAGTGCTAAACTGCAGTTAAAGTCGACCATTTAGTAATTTGTCAAATAATTTGATTACTGATGTCCATGTAATCACAGTCACTGACTTTCTCCCCTGTGTGTGTGTGTGTGTGTGTGTGTGTGTGTGTGTGTGTGTGTGTGTGTGTGTGTTTGTGTGTGTGTGTGTGTGTGTGTGTGTGTGTGTGTGTGTGTGTGTGTGTGTGTGTGTGTGTGTGTGTGTGTGTGTGTTTTGCCTCTGAAAATCAGCGCGCGCCCAAACCAACACTCAAATTTTTACAGACCCTCGCTCTTTTGCTTCTCCGACACTCCCCCCTAAACAGAGCTGGACACACCTACTTTCCTGACTTTTTCCAAAGTAGAGGTGTGAAAAAACACTGCTGAAACAGGGGGGTTTCATGGCCCTTTAAAGGGAACAAGCTACTTTTTGTCACACTCTGTCTTCATGTTTTAGTTGAGGTTCTGTAAAACATCAATAAAAATGCACATTTCAAAGCATTTCACAGGACCTTTCAAACCACACATGGGAGAGTAAGGGGGCAGTCGCTTTTAAAAGATACTAGTACTTATGCATTACATATAATTGGTACTTTTTTAGGTAATAGACTAGACCTCAGTTATTAGATACTGATATTTATAAGATAGGCTATGTTATAAAGCGTTTCACCAACCTGTCCTGTAGAGGTCGCTAATTAACTACTAATCAAATGTGCCTTTCAAAGACGTGCACGCGAGCACATGAGAGAACAATTCAGTCGGAGTGAAGCCACGGGCAGACAAGTTTTGTGTTGCTAGCTATAGTTGTTTGGTGGATTTGTGCGTGTTACAAACCAAACCACATCTCTATTCACCAGAGTGGAATAAAGCAACATAATTTAATTATTCCATCTCATGCATTCTAACCGATGCACCACAGTGATCATCACCTTTAAACTGGCAACTTAGTTGAATATTTCTCAACAAAATTGGTCCTTCGAGCCGGAGTTGGTGATTACTGTGGATAATATGGTCCATGTTCCATCAGATAGACCCATTAGACCAGATAATGTTCGCTCACGACGCTCCAGACGTCCCCCAGCATGGTTAGAGCAGTATGAAGTTGACCTTCCAAGACTAGTAGAACGTGAACAGCCAAGGCAACATCCTGCTAGTATGATGGACAGAGGGAGTTATATAGAGAGATCCGCCAAGATGACACCTCTCCCAAAGTATCCCTCTATTATCCCATAACTGGAGCACAGGAGGGATTGAAGATAGGAATTTGGTCTCAAGTCATGTTCCCCCTTATGAGAGAACTCCTGCACCATCACATTATACCCCATCAGTGCTAGAAGTTATTCAGCAGTTGCAGGAGGAAAATAGGAAGTTACACTCGACCATGTTAGAAATGCAGCAGCGTATGAACCAGAATGCTGTTTTGTCACCTGTTTTGTCACCTCATCCTCTTCCATAGTCAGTAGCAGAGCCTGCCCACAGTGCCTTGATAAAGACTCCCAACAATGTAGCACAAAGGCTTGGTCAGCAGTCCGCTATTGAGGAAACTAAAGAGGAATGGCCACCACCCCCTCCCCCTGTGACATTACAAGATCAGCCTAAACAGCCCAATCCAGATATCACAGATTTTATGGAAGAGCTGAAAGAGCGAATTCATAAACTAGAATTAAAATGTTCATCTCCCCCATCTACACCAAATTATTACCAGTCAAACGATGACCCAGATGAGTCAGAGTCTTGGTCAGACTATGGTAATACAGCAGCTCCCCCATTGCCCCCACCTAGAGACTATAAATTTACTGATTTACAACCCTGTAGACAAGAGAGATCATATAGGGCTCCCAAACCTTCTATTCCCTACTTCACTTGTGATTATCCCAGAGAATATGCTAGGCTTCCGATATCCCTTGGAGAACATTCTCCCACCTGACGCTATAAAGAGATTTAAATACCAAATTCTAGTGGACCATCTAAAATTTGAAGAATCATTTCTAATAGCTGACTCGTATAGTAACTTGTTGTTCCCCTACTCAGATACTATGGCCTCACTCATTCAGCACTATGGACAACCCCACCAACTGGCGTTGAGGAGAATTGCAGAGCTAATGGATGGGCCAACTATCCGATCAGGAGACTCTGTGGGATTTCATAAATTTGCATTGAGGGTTAGAGCTCTGGTCGGAATGCTTGAACAACTTAAACAGGAAGTACGTGTTGAATTTCAGTGTGGGTCACACGTGGCCAGGCTAGGCAATAAATTACCACAGGAGTGTAGGGGCAACTTTAGGCAATATTTTCACCCCCAAAGGAAAGGAGTTCCCTCCCTTATGGACTTCTCAGAGTGGTTGGAGTATGAGCTGCAGATCCAAGAAGGCGATGATATGCTTGACCGCAGAGACTGGCAGAGAGGCAGCTAAAAGGCAAAGAGAGCCAAAGAGAGATGGTAAAACACGAAGCAAGTCAATTAATGTTTTTTATTAGGCTCTACACAAACTACCCTGACTGAAGCAGCTTATGCAACAAAGCCCCCTTCACAGTGGCTTGAAGCCCCCTTACTGCTGTTATAACCTGCACAATCTAGATGATTGTTCCAACTTCTCTCAGCTCAAGAGACAGCAGCAGAAGCAATCACCAAGGTCGATCATCGAGGTCACCAAGCAGCCCAGTGTCGTCTCAGAGCACAATGAAGTAACTGTAAAGGCAAGCATCTGACTGCGCTTCATGAAATAAATACCCAACCAGGAGAACTGTGTAAGGAGGAGAAACACAGGGATGAAATGACTTGTGGACTGGTTAACTGTTCCACTGATATTCTGTATCTTGATAGGAAAGCTGGGTGCAGTCAAGTCCCCCTTAAAGTCAGTAAAGTGCTTCTGCGTAATGGCAGTCATACACTAAAAACATACACTATCTTAGATCATGGATCAGAACAAACCATTCTCCTTCAAGATGCACCACAGAAGCTGAAATTACAAGGTCAATCTGAGAGCCTTACCCTTAGAACAGTACGACAAGACCTCCGGGTGATACAAGGCTCATCTGTTTCCTTCACTATCTCACCCGCCAGCCATCCTGAGAGAGTCTATAAGATAATAAGGGCCTTCACTGCTGATCAGCTACGTCTAGCAGAGCACACATACCCAATTGAACGACTGCAGTGTAAATATAGACACCTGCGAAAGTTGCCCCTACCAGACATAAAAGGTGCCAAACCTCTCCTTCTCATTGGTTCAGATTTCCCACATCTGATAACTCCAATTCAACCACTGAGATTGGGACCTCCACGGGGACCAGCTGCTGTTAAGACAAGACTTGGCTGGACACTTCAAGGCCCTACTAAGTACTTTCCATTACAGAATAGATCTCAGTCCTGCTTGTTCACATCCACACTCTCGCCATCAGCCAAGCTGCATATTCATGGGGAAAATCTTTGGAAGCTTGATGTCTTGCCTAACAGAAACGAGAAGCTAGTTACAAGATCTCGGCAGGATCAGGCAGCTATGGATCTCGTGCAGACCAAGACTGTTAGAGTGAACGTAGATGGGCTACAGAGATATGGCACACCCTTGCTAAGAGTGCAATCTATGCCAACCTTGTTTGCCCCACCAACTTCTGTCCTTGCCAATCTTCGCAATACAGAAAAGCGCCTGCTCAAAGACCCAGATCGCGCCACAGCATACAATGCAGAAATTCTGAAACTTGAAAACGTTGTTGAAAGAGTGAGTCAAGACGTGTGGGAGTCCTCTAGTGAGTCATGGTTCATACCGCATCACATGGTGACCCACAATGAGAAGGCTAGAATTGTGTTCAACTGTTCCTTTACACATCAAGGACATAATCTGAATGAACTACTGCTGCTTGGCCCCAATCTGAGCTCTTCATTGTTAGGTGTCTTGTTGAGATTCAGGGAACATACCACAGCCATCAGCAGTGACATAAAAGGAATGTTCCATCAGGTGCGACTTCTCCCTGAGGACAGACCCCTCTTACAGTTTCTATGGTGTGACTTGAGCAGAGACAGCCCACCTAGCGTGTATGAATGGCAGGTCCTGCCCTTTGGGACAACCTGTTCCCCATGCTGTGCCACTTATGCGCTTCAAAGGCACATTACTGACCACAGTCAGGAAGGTGATTAGGTTCGTGACGCAGTTGAGAGACACTTTTACGTGGACAATTGGCTTCAAAGCTTCTCTTCATCAGAAAAAGCCAAAGCATTGGTTAACCAATTGAGAGAACTACTCAATGGTGGCGGCTTTGAGTTAAGGCAATGGACAAGCAATGTCCCAGAGGTCATAAGACTCATTTTAAGCAATACTCTCCAGGACAGTGAGCAATGGCTTAACCAGAGCCAAATGGACCCTCAGGAACCTGCCTTGGGACTACGTTGGAGGTGTAAATCTGACACACTAATATACAAATCCCACTTGAGGGAAGCAAGCTCCACAACTATGAGGAACATTTACCAGCCAATATGACCCAATTGGACTCATAATTCTATTCACCACAAGAGCCAAAATCCTTGTGCAGATATTATAAAAAAAAAAGAGAGACTGGGATGATCCGTTACTCCCTAGTGACATACTGGAAGCTTGGTTAGCATGGGAGAGTGAACTGCCTCATCTGGAGAAACTGAGCTTGCCCCGATGTTACACAAAACCTCACCTAGACCACACCAGTTGTACAAGTGAAGTGCATATCTTCTGTGATGCGTCAGAATGGGCTTATGGGTGTGTTGGATACCTGCACACTGAAGATCCACATGGCCAAGTAGAAGTAGCCTTCATAACTTCAAGATCACGAGTAGCTGCTAAGAAGCAGCTATCAGTGACAAGGCTGAAGCTGTGTGCTGCCCTCACAGGAGCCCAACTTGCACATCTACTACAAAGAGAACTCACTCGAAACATTGATCGAGTCACGCTATGGAACGACTCAACCACAGTCCTTACTTGGATTCACTCTGATTCCTGCCGGTTCAAGATATTTGTTGGGACAAATGTCACCGAGATTCAGGATCTAACTGATGGCACAAACTGGCACTATGTTGACTCACTAAATAACCCAGCTGATGACATCACAAGGGGGGAAACTCTGTTGGAACTGACAGGTGAGAATCGATGGGTCAAGGGACCTCCCTTTCTGTGGCTTTCACCCAAATACTGGCCTAATATCCCAGTCGGCCACAAAGAGGATGACTCAGAAGAGTTACGTAAACCTGCTTCCTGCTTAAATATTGTTACAAACACCCTTAACCCTGGCCATCCTGACCCCAAAGATTTTCACTGCTTTAATAACTTGTTGAAAGCAACTGCACAGTATCTACATGGGGTGGCCTCATCTGACTCTCCAGGCCCTACCGCAGAAACTTTCCAGATGGCTGAATTAGAGATTCTCAGAGCTGCCCAGAAAGAGAGTTTCCCAGAGGAGACTCAGTTTCTTACTGCTGGTAAACCATTGCCATCATCAAGTCGCCTAGCTATGTTAGCACCTGAACTTGATGAAGAGATGAACATCTGGGGTTTACAATAAAGGTTAGCACCTGCACATCCCTTTCAGAAAGCTTCCTTGTGCATCCACAGTTAATCCTATTGGATGTGGTTCGCTCTTCTTTATGGTATGCTGACATTACTCTGGATACCAGGGCTCTTAATATATATCGCAAAGACATGCATTACCAATTTGTCCTCATTTGGACTCTATGTCAATCTTGTGTGCATTGTGATTTTTTTACTAAACTGTGCTATTAAGCTGCAGTCACACTAGAGTTAGAGTGAGCAAATTTCAGTCGTACGGCACTGCGAAAAGGAGCGGGGTTAAACAAGATGATTAGACATTTAAAAAAGCAAGCGATTGTTGCATATTTTAAATTTCTGTCCAAAGAGGTCATGTTTTGATCCTCGATTGGTCTCATGCAGTCAAGTGATGCAATTTTGCAGGTCAGAATTTACCAAGCCTGAACTTTACAATGCAGCAATCTGCAAAACTTGACGCACAAGCTTGCGTTTCCGGTCTGACGTATTCGCGTGCATAAATGTAAGTCTATGGGGAGAAAAGTCCAGTGTGACTGCAGCTTTACTCTGATAATTAAACCTTCACACTCTGCTCTTACTGGTGGAATGTGCAATCAATAAAGATTGGTCATCAGGCTGGTCAAATTTAACCACGAAACCTCCAACTCTAAATAGGCCAGTGTTTCAGTTTTATTGTCCAACCCAAGTAAATAAAATAAGTAGTAGTATCTGAATAAATGTCTGAATTAATGTTTAATAAACAAAAATTAAAATATAACTGTTACTAGCTACTATATCCGAGATGCCCAAACTAGGGCCCGCGGGCCAAAGATGGCCCATGGTAACCTTTGATTTGGCCCACCATCCCATCTGAAAAAAGAGGGAGCATGATGGGGAGGTGGTTGGGGCGAATTGCTTTGACAGAGATCGTGATTTTGAATTTAACATAACCTTTTTTTTATTTGTTTATTGCTAAGCTACAAAAAGCCGACTGAAAATAAATGATTCAATTCATGTTAATGAATCAGCTTAAAAAATGTAAATACTGTTACGACAGATAAAGGAGAATGCATAATATATCTGCAATTTAAGGTAAAGGCAACAGCCTCTCGACTAGTGTTTTTCGTATTAAATTCCATTGTGTTATAATTGGGATTGATTATGTTTTTACTGTAGCCTAATGATTTATTAAATAATACAAAAAATATTGCATTAGTTAATATGATTTAAAGCAATATTTTCTAGTTATTTTTAAATATTACCAAATTAGTTAGGAAATTACCCATGGCAAATTTATTATACAGTGCATTAGGAAGGTATCCATAGCGCTTCACTTTTTCTACATTTTTTATGTAACAGCTTTATTCCAAAATTGATTAAATTAATTTATAAGTTTATTAAACTACGCTGTGGCTCAGTAGGTAGTGCTGTCGCCTCACAGCAAGAAGCTCGCTGGTTCGAGCCTCAGCTAGGTCACTTGGCGTTTCTGTGTGGAGTTTGCATGTTCTCCCTGCGTTCACGTGGACTTCTTTCGGGTGCTCCGGTTTCCCCCCACAGTCCAAAGACATGTGGTACAGGTGAATTGGCTAAATTGTTCATAGTGTATGAATGTGAATGTGAATAAGTATATATGGATGTTTCCTAGAGATGGGTTGCAGCTGAAAGGGCATCCACTGCACTGTTCACTCTGCTGTAGCGACCTCAGATTAAAAAAGGGACTAAGCCGAAAAGAAAAGAAAATTAATGAATGAATAAAGGTATTTCCTCAACATTCTAACAATGACAATGTTAAAAAATATATTTTTTTTATTCATTAAAAATAAAAAACTTGAAAAATCACATGTACATCAGTTTTCACAGCCTTTGCTCAATACTTTGTTAATGCACCTTTGGGAGCAATTACAGCCTGAAGTCTTTTTAAATATGATGCCACAAACTTGGCACACTTGTCTTTGGGAATGTTTACCCATTCCTCTTTGCAGGACCTCTCAAGCTCTGTAAAGGTGGATGGGAAGTGATGGTGTATAACCATTTTAAGATCTCTCTGGAGATGTTCAATAGGATTTAGGACTGGGCTCTGGCTAGGCCACTCAAGGACATTCACCAAGTTGTTGTGAAGCCACTCCAATGATATTTTGGCAGTGTGCTTTGGGTCATTGTGCTGGAGGATGAACCATCGCCCCAGTCCGAGGCCAAGAGCACTCTGAAGCAAGTTTTCATTCAGGATGTCTCTGTACATTGCAGCATTCATCTTTCCCTCTATCCTGACTATCCTTTAGTTCTTGCTGTTGAAAATATCCACTGCATGATTCTGCCACCACCATGTTTCACTGTAGGAATAATATTAGCCTGGTGATAAACAGTGCCTGGATTTCTCCAAATGTAACGCCTGGCATTCACTCTAAAGTGTTTAACTAGTCTCATCAGACCAGAGAATTTTGTTTCTAATGGTCTGAGAGTCCTTCAGATGCCTTTTGGCAAACTCCAGGCGGGGAGTTGCTTCTGTCTTGCCACTCTAACATACAGACCAGATTGATAGATTGCTGCACGAATGGTTGTTCTTTCTGTAAGGTTCTCCTCTCTCCACAGAGGAACGCTGGAGCTCAGACAGAGTGACCATCGGGTTAATAATCTCCTTTGTCTTCATGCTTGGTTTGTGCTTTGACATGCACTGTCAACACTGGGACCTTCTTTAGACAGGTGTATGCCTTTTAAATCATGTCCAATCAACTGAATTTACCACAGGTGAACTCCAATTAAGCTGCTAAAACATCTCAAGAATGATCACTGGAAACAGAATGTACCTGATGTCACGAGCAAAGAAGAGGTGAGCTCAAATGCAGAGAAAACAAAGTGTTTATTTAAGCAGAGGGTCTCAGGAAAAGCAACAAAACCAAGGTAGCCCAGTTGGGTGAACGCTGGGGAAGCATCAAAGAAAAAACTCAGAAACAATGGGACGCTCGCTTACTGGCAGTCCTGGACACAAATACAGGGTGAGTAACAGAATGCTTCATACAGACACACAAGCGACAACATACTGACAAACATCAAGGCAAATGACATGTTATAAATAGGGAAAAAGGGAATGAGAGGCAGGTGGAAAGAATTAGCCGAAATGACTGGTGTTCCTGTGACTGCAAATAAAAGCAGGTGAAAAAGGTAATCTGTAACACTAAGTAGAGGAAGGTAGCAAGAACGCAAGGTACGGTGACAGTACCTCTCCCTTCAAAAACGTCCCCTGGCGTTCCCTGAAGACTCACCATGGGCCTGATGAAACTGGTCAATGAGAGAACGGTCCAGAATATCCCGAGCTGGGATCCAACATCTCTCCTCCGGACCATAACCCTTCCAGTCTACCAGATACTGATAACCTCTACCTCTCCTCTTCACATCAAGGAGACGGCGCACTGTGTATGTAAGCGCACCCTCAACCAGCCTGGGAGGCGGAGGAGCAGAGATTAAGGGCTGCAGGGGGGAGCGAATAACAGGTTTGATTTTAGATAAATGAAAGACTGGGTGAATGTTAATGAACTGAGGGCTTAATTTGAGTCGAACCGCCACAGGACTGAACACCTTGGTATTGGGAAAAGGTCTGATGAATTTGGGTCCCAATTTACGTAAGGGAAGTCTAAGGGGAATGTCCTTGGATGACAACCAAACCTTCTGACCACACACGTAACGAGGGGGCACAGAATGGTGGCGGTCCGCAGATGCCTTGTTCCTATCACCAGTCCAGATAAGGGCTTTTCTGGCGATCCTCCATGTTTGGAGGCATCTCTTAATGAACGAATGCGCGGAGGGAACAATGGAGTCAGGTTCTTGGGAAGGGAATAGAGGGGGCTGGTAGCCTAGGCAGCACTGGAAGGGGAACAACCCTGTAGACGAGACCGGGAGGGAGTTATAAGCGTATTCGACCATGGTTAATCTGGAACTCCAAGATGACGGTTCCCCTGACGCAACGCAACGCAGGACCCTTTCCATGTTCTGATTAATTTGTTCGGCCTGGCCGTTGGTCTGTGGGTGGTACCCAGATAAAAGGCTAGCAGTCGCCCCCAGCTGTCGGCAGAATTCTGCCCAAAACCTGAACACAAATTGGATTTTGAAACCAAGTCAACCAGGAGGCCATGAATACGGAAAACATGGTCCAAAACAATGACTGCTGTCTCCCTCACTGAAGGTAATTTAGGGAGGGGAATAAAGTGTGCCGCCTTCGAGAATCTGTCCACCACAGTGAGGACTACAGTGTTGCCACTTGATGGGGGTAATCCAGTGACAAAGTCCATCGTTTTGTGAGACCAGGGTCGCGAAGGGACAGGCAGTGGCCGGTGTAACATGAAATTAGCTCATTTTATGAATATTAATAATCAACAATAACGGTTTATTCTTAATTATTAATATTCCGGCTTAAGCTTCAGTCAGTTTGGTCAAACAAACATATGATTGTAAATGATCATACTCGCGCGACCGAGCGGATTCCCAGATTATGAATATCAATTATCAACAATAACGAATTATTATTAATCATTGATATTCCGGATCAATTTATTGTTAATTTGACCAAACGAACACAAGCAGAGCCGCCACTCTTCCGAGCGGACACGGTAATCTATTCATTCAGAAAAAGGGAATTTAATTGCTACTTCTTGTGAAGTAGATTAATCATTCAAAAGTTTTAAACAACTTATAATAGCTAGGCAGGGGAATCTGTATTTCAGTGACATTTTCTCGTGAGGCAAACAATACAATTCATTTGATTATAATGGAATTTATTGACTAGTCAGACGTAACGAACAAACAAATGCACAAACATACATTAAACACAGAACAAAGGTAAACCACGCGGAGATATCGGGTCTATAGAACGTGTAACAACAAAGAGAAATAGTAAAGCGAGGAGATAGAGATTTCAGCTAAAAGAGTGACAAAACTTTCAGTTCCACCCGCACCATTAAGGACCACCAAGGTAATAAAAAACACCTTTTTGATAAAAGGGGCACAGCTTAATCGCATAACTAAAATCACCTGGTTTTTCATGTCTGGAGGTCTCTTTTATGCGTCTCTCTTCCGTCGTGATGAAAACTACTCTTGATGTCCTTTGATGCGTGGAGTTTGTAATGCAGTTCGGACGAACACGATAGCAAACTTTAAACTGAATTTACTTTGCCGGAAAATAAAGAAAACGTGGCGGGAAAGTCCATGCGGCTGTGAAGAGCCGTGTGGCCCTTAAAGGGACCACCGTCAATGATGTTCCCTTTTGGGACGTTCTCTTTCTGCCAGATGTTTGGGAGGGCAGAATGAGTTATACCTGCGGGTCACGTGACGACCCGTACAGCATTCTGACCAATGATTTCAGGGGAAAGTTTGCGCGCGAACCTTCCTTTGTCTCTGGGCTGCTCGTATGCAAATTTGAGCGTCCGCCTAAAGCATGCGGACAGGCATTTAATACAGGGCTTTAAAGAATAAAGCAATGCGAGTTATGGTCTAGATCTATGCATCATGTGTTGTAAAATTTCAGCAGAAACCCATCGGTACCAAACATGGGGGGGTTGAGAGTACATCAACATAATTTTTCATATCCTTACAATATTTATGCTTTACAAAGGCCTAAATGGAACATGCATACAGGTTATAAGAGATGTTACACAGGTAAGAAAAGTCAGAAATGAGATACAAAGTTTACAAAACATAACACATTGGTTTTGTGCTGGTTCTGGATTTGATGAGTTCATTTTCTTTCTTATCTTATCTGTCATGTTCTTTTGAAGTAGGCAGAGAGTGGTTCTGTGAAGTCTCCCAGACTTGTTAACATGTCACCACGGATTACTAAGCCAGACTTTTCGTCGCCAAGTGATTTTATTGTCCTGGCGATTCACCCAGATTGTTTTCTGGAATGTTAAATGGAATGTTTATCTCCAGAATGCAGGTTACAATATGTTACAGTCCCCCTCTTCCCAAACAACGTGGTTCGGAGAAAACCCGGTTGGTTGGGATCTAACTTAACTTGTTGGTTGGGCAGGAAGTGAGGGCCCCTCGATGTCCGTTCCTGAGTCAGCTGGACGGAGTTTCATTTCGATCAACATGGGTGCAGCTCCTTGGCGTTCCTTTCCTTTCCCAGCTTTCCGCTGAAAGGCTCGTGGGAGTATGGCGGTGCACTTGTTAATGTGTGCTTCCCTGTTGTCGGGAGGCATGGAGTGGTAGTTGTTCCGCAGTTTTCCAGAGATGAGTGATAGAGGAGTATAGTTGTGAGGTTGCAGTGGTCTTCTGGTGAGACTGAGGTACAGGATCGTGGCTGTATCCTGTGTAGGAAAGGAAGAGAGAGAGAGAGAGAGAGAGAGAGAGAGAGAGAGGGAACAGGGGAGAGAGTAGGTGGTGTCTGTGATGACTGTGCTTGGCTGGGCATTCCACCGTGACACCGGTTGCAGGGTCTCTACCCCCTTTCCCGGCTTGTGGCCCAGTGTTTGTTACTCTGGTTGTGATACGTAGGTTTGAGGGTTGGCTGCTATGCAGCTGAGCGTATACAACCAGGAGTCTTTGCCCTTCCTGTGTGATGTTGGTAGTGCAGGGTGGGTGCCTCTGTCCAAGTTGTTTACATCATCAGAAGATATGCCATGGTCTGGGCTGTGTCGTCGGTGCTGAGAGACACTCTACCCATTTGGTGTACTGGCATATGAGTTCAAGGGGAAGAGAAAGCGAAGGAGAGGAAAACACAAAAAAAAAAAATTGTTGCTCCTTGTGAGCCCATGGAAGTGTCCCGCCCGATCCATCTGGGTGTCTGATCATGAGAGGATGATTTCTCTGTTGCTGTGGTGCTTGGTGAATCAGCGCCCTGGGCATGTTTTGCTGTGTGCAGGGTCAGTACATTAGCATTACCCCCCTCTGGCTCTGAGGCAGCACGAACTGTGGTGTCGTGGGGTCTTCAGGGACAACCCAAAAAGGATTCACACGCACCTGTTTTTTTTAAGATGTAGGAGGTGTTGAGTGACATCTGTGTTGAAGCTGAGGTCAGACAGAAGGATCGGGTGGTAGGTGGGGTGAGTGGTGGAAAACTAACAAAACAAGAGACAAAGTAAAAGTAAAAAAATAAAACTGGTCTGACGTGAGGAGTCAGATGCCTACGTGGTCGCAATGTCGTTTGCGACATTTGTCGGGCTGGTGAGATTGGATGTGGCAGCTAGGCTAGGCAGGGTTGTTGGCTGCCGGTTACAGCTGCCAGATCTCGGGGTTTTGGTTGGGCGGTGACCATGGTCCACCGTGTGATGCACCTTCTTGGTAAGGGCATCGGTCCAGTCATTCAGGTCCTTGTCAGTGCCTGAAAGTTTGAACTGTTCTTATCTTCTTCTGTAGACGACCATGATGTGGTTGTCAGTGTTGTGGTCGCCTACTTGGGAAGAAGAAAAAGTGTTGACGTTTCACGGGCTTGTGGTGGGCAGTTCTGAAGCCTTTTGTTTCCCCCCTGGGAGGTGGAACGTGAAACAGAGTCTAGCAAGTTGGAGTCTGCAGCTTAGTGCACTCTGATGTCATGGGCTGCTGTGCTTTGAAGGGTTACAATGGTGGCTGCCATTTCTGCATACTGCGGTGGTTGTGGGAGCATCCATCGACACAGGTTGTGGGCATACCTTGGCACGCATTCTCATCCCAGTACTTGGGAGTACTTGAATGACAGGTTGGCAGAGGTGGCTGGGGTTCCTCCTCTACAGCGTTGCCAATTGTCTGTCAGTTGTACAGTCTTGGTAAACAGCTATGCTGTTACCCAGCGTGGATTTGTGGCTTAAGGT